>NC_048300.1:78831392-79131392 GCF_013100865.1 Trachemys scripta elegans
AAAAAGAAGAACAGGAGTACTTGTGGCACCTTAGAGACTAACAAATTTATTAGAGCATAAGCTTTCGTGGACTACAGCCCACATCCGAAGAAGTGGGCTGTAGTCCACGAAAGCTTATGCTCTAATAAATTTGTTAGTCTCTAAGGTGCCACAAGTACTCCTGTTCTTCTTTTTGCGGATACAGACTAACACGGCTGCTACTCTGAAACCTGTCACATTGCATATAATGAGGTTCCTGAAACTAGTGATCTTTGAATATGCCCACATTTCTACATTCTCCCAAAAGGTTTGAATAAATAGCAGGTAGTACATTTAAAAATAAAGTGAATAGCTGGTAGGAAAATATGGCAGGACTGCCCCACCCATAATCATATCATCCTCAGGAAGCAAATTGGACAAAAATAGTGTCATATTTAAACAAAGTGAAATCAGCATCAGTTTTTTTTTAATAGAATTAAAAATGCTGGGCTATTGTCAATTATTTATTTAGCTGCGTTGTATTTATGTCACAGTACATTTATTGTATTTCAGACAATAAAATACATATGAGAAAATCATAGTACCACATTATGTACAAATGACAGCATGTTTATGTTTAGAGAATTCAGAGATTAGATGGGAAAAACTCGATGGATAGTTGGCTCAAAAGTAGACATCTGCACAAGACCTAAGGCATGACAGCAACAGAGCTAACTAGTACTAGAATTAACTAAAAACTAGCAACTACTAATCTGTAATCATTGTACCATAAGGATAACAAACTTCTACAGTAGCTATGGAATTAATTTGTTAATAATCCTTAACATTAGAAATAAACCTATTCTTTGAGATACAAGAAGAATGTATGTTTTTCTTCATGTCAAATATTTGTACACACAGATTTAATCTACAATATACGCCCACACATTCTATATGCACTACCCTTTATGTAATAGGGAAATCCATATGACAAATTGTAGGCCTGTGAGAAATTAATTTATGGTACATGATTGGTTGCCACACCTGTGCACTGTCCACTAATCTATATCTGGTTGGACCATTTTGAGCATTCTACACACATGTGGTAAAATCATTTCAACTGTTGTGCTTCAAATAGCTGACAAAAAATGAATTTATATGAGAAATATTTGTTTTGTCCCCTCCCCCCCGTTTGGAATGTCCTCCAAAACTACAGAGGCCCCAGGCCCAGGATGAGCAATATTTTCTTCTCGGTCAATGACTGGTTTAAGGTTTGATATATAGTACTGCGAAGGGCTAGAAATGGGACCATTACACAACTGAAAAGGGAAATACTAGGTTTCCCAATAGAGACACAGCACTCATTTTTGCTCTGGAAGATCTAAGAATGAGACTTTAAAGCTGTGAACAGTTTTGTGTCTAGAAAAGACATGAGTGAACTTAAAGGTATTTTTAAAGATTTCTGAAATGTATTAGCTATAATTTTCCTCTTCCTTTGAGCCACCTGACTTTACAGGCAGATAGATACTTTAAAAAACACATTTTTTGTATTTAAAGCTATCTTAAATACTTCTAAAATACTTTTTCTGTAAAAGAAGTGGCATACATAGAATGTGTGTATATGTGCCATAAAGGTTTATCTGCACTTGGTTGGGATGACTTTTTAGGGTATGTCTATGCTGCAATTAAAAGCCCACAGCTGGCCCATGCCAGTTGATGTGGGCTTGCGAGGCTCGGGCTAAGGGCTGTTTAATAGCAGTGTAGACGTTCGGGCTTGGGCTTGAGCCTGTAAGGTGGGAGGGCCCCAGAGCTTGGGCTGCAGCCTGTGTCCACATGTCTACAGCACAGTTAAACAACCCTTAGCCCAAGCTCGAGTCAGCTGGCACAGGCCAGCCGCAGGTGTCTAATTGCAGTATAGACATATTCTTAGGCTCACTCACATCTTTACTACTTTAGATTTCCTCTAGCTCCTTCACCACATAAAGGTGGCCTCTGTTTCTGTACACATTTCCTTTACTATTAGACTTCATAACTGTCTACCTTAGGCTTTTGTAAAGGGCCCATCACTGTGGTACTGGGAATTAAATAATTCAAAATTTGCCTCAGAACACAAACACATACTCTTATAAACATTAAATTAGTAATGAAAAAAGAAATATCAGAGGTACAAAATTAAATGGGATTGGAAATTCTGAGTGAAGTCAGGGTAATGTGTTTGTAATTAAATCCTTCCCACCACCAATTTTAAAATGTGTATTCAATTTGACATCATTTTTTGATGGTACAATAGCAATACTGAAATGATTTTTATTATATTCAATGTATAGTATTTTATAAAAACATATCTTGTCTTCTTATCACTTTTCATTCAGGTCCAGTCAAGGACAAAGTCATCTGGGCCATCTAAAATATAAACAGCCTGTGATGGACTAAGCAAGACACAAGTATCAACATGTAAACAATTTCAAATAATAAAAATCCCTGTGAAAAGACATAGCAAACAAACTGCTCCTGTGGCCATACAAAATGAATACAAGTGTGTTTAAAATTCCAAAGAGTATTTAGGGTAAATTTTTCAAAAATGCTTAGGAGTTTAAGGCCTGGTCTATAGAAGAAAATTAGGTTGGTTTAACTAAGTCGGTCAGGGGTATGAAAAATCCACCCCACTGAGTGGCGTTGTTAAGCCGACCTAAATCCCCGTGTAGACGGTGCTAGGTTGACTTCTTTCACCGACCTACCTATCACCTCTCTGTCAATGGGAGAATCCCTCTCGTAGGCAAAGGTAGTATCTACACTGTAGCGCTACAGTGGCACAGCTGTACCATTGTAGCGTTTTAAATGTAGACAAGCTCTTAGTCTCTTTTTCAAAAGGGTTTTGGACCCAGAATTTCAAAGGTACTTAGGTGCTTAAAGAAGCAGATAGGATTTAGAAATCCCACTAGTGCAGTGGTTCTCAACTGTGTTACCTGGGCCGCAGGTTGAAAACCACAGCACGTTCCCCTCTAACCCTCTCCTCCCCCCCCACAGATCCTATACCCAACACCGCCCACCCAGAGACCCCTCCACAGAGTTGGGCCCGGAGCAGAGCTCTGGGTGGGGGACTGGGCGGCCTTTAGCACACAGCTGGGCCGTTTCCTTAAAATACAACCTACAGTATTTACAGACTAGAGTGGATTAATGTAAGATTCCTTGTGGCAGTTTTTACTGACATCTATAGTATAATCATTAGTCTGACTATGAGTTTAATATTTTTACTCATCCTTCAGTGATGACCTTATATAGAGAGGTTTTCATAAAAGAAGATGACTAGGCCACATGTAATCAGAAAAGCATCTAATGGCTGATTAGCAATTACCTTGATTCTCTCAAACTGTTCTAAATAAACTGTAGTATATTTGGAGAAAGGAAAGGAGAAGCATAAGTCTCTTTAATACCAACAAGCTTTATATGACTAATGTAAAAGTCATGTTAGGTGATCAGTTTTATGGAATTATTGCCTGGATTTTAGTGACAGTCTACGGGACTTAAAATATAAATATTATTATTAATAACAACAACAACAAAGGATTCAGGATGTTCTATAACTTCCCAAAGATTTTTCAAACATCCATAGGAAAATGTTGCTCTCATTGTTATCGTACTTGCTGGATATTATCATTTCTTTTGCTTTAAAACAGACCAATTGAAAGTCTCTGGGTCAAGATAAAAGGGGGAAAAAACAGGGGTGATGTCCCGGTAGGGCGGGGGTCTACCATAGACCATCAAATCAGGAGGAGGTGGCCGAGACATTTCTAGAACTAGTAACAGAAATATCCAAAACACAAGACCTGGTTGTAATGGAGGATTTTGACTAACCAGAGTTCTGTTGGAAAACATACAGCAATACACAAATTTCTTGGCATGTGCTGAGGACGTAATATTTTAGAAGAAGGAGGAAGTAACTGGGGGGCAGCCATTTTAGAATTGATTCTGACTAACAGAGGAATTGGTTGAGAATCTGATGGTTGAAGGCCATTTGGCTGAAAGTGGTCATAAAACAATAGATGTTATTATTCTAAAGAAATGAAGGAATGAGAGCAGTAGAATAAATACAATGAACTTAAAAAAAACAGTCTTTAACAAATTCAGAGAACTGGTAGGTAAGGTCCCATGGGAAGAAAATCTAAGGGGAAAAGGAGTTCAGGCAGCTTCTCAAGAGACATTATTAAAGGCACAACAGCAAACTACCCCAAAGCAAAGGAAAGATGGGAAGAAGAGGTCAATATAGCTCTATCAGGAGCTCTTTAATGACCTGAAAATGAAAAAGGAATCCTATAAAAATTGAAGACATGGACAAATTGCTAAAGATGATGACAAAAGAACAGAAAGACTAAGGTACAAAATGAGTTACACCTGGCAAGGGACATAAAAGGCAATATGAAGAGGTTCTATAAATACATAAGGAGCAAAAAAGACAAAGGAAAGTGAAGAACCACTATTTAGTGGAAGGAGAGCTAATAACAGACAAATCCAAGGAGGTTGAGGTGTTTAATGGCTATTTTGCTTCAGTGTTTACTAAAAAGATTAATTGTGACCAGACACCTAACACAATTAATAACAACAAAGGGGAAGGAACACAAGCCAGAACAGGGAAAGAACACGTTAGAGAATATTTTAATAAGTTAGTTGTATTCAAGTCATCAAGGTCTGACCAAATTAACACGAGGAAATTTAAGGAACTAGCTGAAGCAATCTCAGAACCAATTATCTTCAAGATCTCATGGAGGAAGGATGAGGTCCCAGAGGACTGGAGAAGGGCAAACATAGTAGCTATCTTTAAAAAGGGGAACAAAGAGATGCTAGGGAATAATAGACTAGTCAGGCCATGTCTACATTATGGGGACTATAGTGGCATAGCTAGGCCAGCATAATCCTGTAGGTAGAGAGAGCATACAGCAATAGAAGGGGGTTCTCTGCCATGGTAGGTAAAGCCACCTCCCCAAGCGATAGTAGCAAGGTCAACGGAACCATTCTTCCATTGACCTTGCTGCATTTACACTGCGGGTTAGGTCAGCACAGCTTCAGTGCTCAGGGGTATGGATTTTTCACACCTCCTGATGCCGTAGGTATCTCAATCCAAATATTAAGTGCAGACAAGGCGTAAGACTAACTTCCATACCTGGGACGATACCGGGACAAATTATCAATCAATCAATTTGTAAGCACCTAGAGAATAATAGGGTGAAAAGCAACAGCCAACATGGATTTGTCAAGAGGAAATCATGCCAAATCACCTTAATTTCCTTCTTTGCCAGAGTTACTGGCCTAGTGGACGCAGGGGAGCAGTAGACGTGATTTATCTTGAATTTAGTAAGGCTTCTAACACAGTGCCACATGATGTTCTCAACTACGGAAATGTGGTCTAGATGAAATTACTATATAGTGAGCGCACAACTGTTTGGAAAATTCAAAGAGTAACTATCAATGGTTCGCTGTCAAACTGGGATGATGTATCTAGTGGGATCCACAGGCATCTGTCCTGTGTTTGGTATTATTCAATACTTTCATTAAAAATAACATGGATAATGGAGTGGAGATTATGCTTCTAAAATCTGTGGATGACACCAAGCAAGGAGGGGTTGCTAGCACTTTGAAGGACAGGATTAGAATTGAAATCAACCTTGATAAATTGGAGAATTGGTCTGAAATCAACAAGACGACATTCAATGAAGACAAGTGCAAAGTACTACACTCCGGAAGGAAAAAATCAAACGAACAAATACAAAACAGGGAATAACTGACTAGGTGGTAGTACTGCTGAACAGGATCTGGGGGGCATAGTGGAGCACAAACTGAACAGGAGACAGCAATGTGATGCGGTTGTGGAAAAGGTTAGTATCATTCTGGAATGCATTAACAGGAGTGTCGCATGTAAGACAAAGGAGGTAATTCTCCTCCCCTCGGTACTGGGGAGGCCTCAGCTGGAGTTCGTTGTCCAGTTTCAGGTGCTGCACTTTAGGAAATATGTCTAGAGGAGAGCAACAAAATGATAAAAGATTTAGAAAACCTGAGCTATGAGGCATAAAAAAACTGGGTATGTTTAATCTTGAGAAAAGACGACAGAGCAGGGACCTGATAACAGTCTTCAAATATGTTAAGGGCTGTTATAAAGAGGATGGTGATCAATTGTTCTCCACCTTCACTGAAGGTAAAGCAAGAAGTAATGGGCTTAATCTGCAGCAAGGGAGATTTAGGTTAGCTATTACGAAAACCTTTCTAATGATAAGGATAGTTAAATACTGGAATAGTTTACCGAGGCAGGCTGTGAAATCCCCATCATTGGAGGTTTTTAAGAACAGGTTAGACAAACACCTGTCAGGGATGGTCTAGGTATACTTGATCCTGCCTCAGCTTCAGGAGGATTGACTAGATGACCTCTTGAGGTTCCTTCCAGACCTACATTTCCATGATTCTATGGCTATACCATTACTGTTTAAAGGAGAAACTGTATTTCCTCAGGGATTAGATGAATAAAGGTATGATGATATTAAGAGTATCAACAGGATCTTTAGCTTTATTTAGCTTAGCAAAAAAATGAAGAGGTAACTTGATCACAGTTTATAAGTAAATACATGGAGAGATTACATAGATAGTAGGGGGCTTTTTATTCTAGCAGAAAAAGGTTTAACAAGTTCTAGCTGAAACTAGACAAATTCAGACTGGGAAAAAAGCACACATTTTTAACAATGAGGATAATTAATCAGTAGAGCAATTTACCTAGGAACATGGTGAATTCTTCATCTCTTGAAGTCTTTAAATCAAGACTGGACATCATTTTTAAAAATAAAATAAAATGTCCTATCTCAGCCAGAAATTATGCTTTTAATGCAGAATGAAATGTTATGGTCTATGTTATGAACGGGTTAGACTAAATGATCATAATGGTCACTTCTGGCCTTAAAAATCTATGTATCATTAATCCAGTTAACTATCTGTCATCCAATCCTTACCCAGTCAAAACTTCTCTTGGCTTCAGCGCCAGAGTAAATACTATAGAATCTAGTCCCTGCTTTGGGAGCTTAGGTTAACTAAACATTTATTTTTATCATCATCTGCAAAACAGATCCTGGATATAAAAACTATCTGCAAAACTATACTTAAAACAAGAAACACATATCAGATGCAGTGGCTTTGCTAGTAAAAGCAGTGTTGATGATGATAGTAAGAAAATACTGGCATCAAAGGAGATAAGAACAAGATAGGTAAAAAGCTAACAGAAATTAAAGAGAAAATAATCTGGGTCCAGAGCTTTCCATACAAATGATTAACATTAAGACCCTGGTCTTGCAATTGACTCCGTGCAGGTGCAAGGGTCTGCCAATGGGGTATCCCCCTGACTTCATTGGAAGTCTGACCCTGAAAAGTCTACTTCTGGATTGGGGCCTAAAATAATACATGGAAGCTGTGGCAGTAGCTAAATATACATATGACAAAAATACAAAACTGTCAGAACTGTAAGCAAGATATTTTCATGCTGCTTCATAGAATTTGGGAAGATACCAGTGATAAACAATTTGGAAAAAATATTGTTCTTATTTCAATACTAGATAGGGATTGAAAACAGGACAGAACCTTGAGCTATGCATTCTCGGTCTCCGAATCAATGGCTGTTTATCAAGAGTCAGGTCAAGGACTGCTGTGTTTAATATGGTCAGTGACTAAATTATTAATTCTTATAAGACCTAAAACATAGGAAGGGAACTCCTTTGCTTGATGGATGGAAAACTTCTCAACAAAATTTATGATATGGATCATCAAGGAATATCCAAGTAACTGCAACAGCCTCTTCATTAACGCAAAGGGAGATTACTATACATCTTAATGTACTGAAAATGTTCCAATACAAAAATAAAGACAGAGTGGTTCCAAAATATATAAATGGAAAAGAATGATTATCAGTTAGTTTAATAAACATCCTCTTGAGCCAATGTAATCCAAAGATTATGAGAAAGCTAAGGAAAATATCAAGCAGTTGAAGATGACATGGATGAAGACAATTTTCAGATAAGTTATTGGGCTACAGACCATCAATGAGATAACCAGTTTTTAACTCTTCACCCATTTTCTATATGACCACAGTGTTGTTGACACTTAAGGGATTTTTGCTTCTGGATACAATTTGTATGCTTCATTTTTTAATGAAGAATTTTTATGGTTACTACTTAATGTTTTTCCCTGAAGGCAGCAATTAAGTACCCCCAACTGTTTTACACTGACTGGGTAGGCAAGTGGAAAATTTAAGAAAATATGTTTATGTGAATTCCAAAACAAACATTTTCTTCCATAAATTGAAAAAAAAAAAAAAGCTTCAGGATAGTACTTGCAATATCAGTTAACCAGTATACAACCTTATGGTGTTGGTAACACTGTTATGTGCTCCGTCATTATATATTTATTTAGTAATTACTGGTATTGCTCTATCCAAAATTAATTCATTTGGTTGTTAAAAGAAATATTTACGTAACACTGATGTCCTTGGGTGGGTCTCTGGATCTTCATGCATCAGCCTCTACTGCCTGGTCTAAAAAAACCTCAGCTGTCTTAGCCAGAGCCAGTCCTATGTGTTTTGTCACCTAGGATGGAAAATGCTTTTGGTCCTCCCTCCCTGCCCCAAAGACACAAGCAAAAATCAAAATAAAAACAACAAACAAACTTGTCAAGCAAAAAACAAAAAATGGGGATTTGGTGCTGTCTAATGTGATGATTTGGCGTCCTGCATGTAGTTGCGCAGGGCCACCACCCAAGGGGGACAGAGTGCCACACTGAGCATGCATGGCTTACATTTCCATCACTGAAACTGTGCTGTAAAATAAAATAAAATGTATCTGCATTTGCAGAGACAAAGTTCCGTCCTTCTCAGGTATGCAGATACTGCACCTTGCTGCAATGTGGGATTCCCCAAGGCAGTAGAGGCCACGCTGGTGGTCATTACTCACCGAGAAGGATCACAGGCAGGAAGCGCAGGGTTTGAAGTCTGGATTCCTGGGCATGGTCCAGTACCCGAATAGGGAAACCTCCCTACCCCCTTGTACCCTAAAGAGACTACATCTAAACACTAAGAGATATATAAAACGCTAAACTATAAAAACCTGTTAAAACTATTTACAAAGCTAAATCTACTTCTTTTTATTATGGAGGACGAAGCTAAAGCTACAGACACTGGAGGTTCTGACCGGGACCATGTGGTTGTGAGAAGGAAATGGAAGGATGGTTGGTCCACCCTACCCTCTATCCCCTCGGACGGAGGCAAGAGGTGAACCAGGGTGCAAGCCCAGACCAACAGACACTACTTTCAAATTCTCTGGCTCTGGGCACATGGTGCATGTGTGTAACCCTACAGAGGAATACAATAGAGGTACCATCACTTGAAGAACTCTAATTCTGAAGTTAATAAGGGCCTGGATGAGAATTTTAGTTGTCTAGACAGAAAGAAAAGGATGATCTCAGAAATACTTAGGAAGCAGACATGATAAGATTTGGAAATAGCCTGCATATGCAGAGTTGTTGTCCTCCTAAGCGGCAAGGAAGTGCTGTTGGCACTTATAAGTCAGCAATGCATTCCAGCAGGGAAGTAAGTACCAGTATTTCACTGGTAAGTGAAGTTTAAAAAAAGTGATGTCATGTTCCAACTTTTTCAGCGGGCTACAGTAAGAAGAGTATGGCATAACCAACAGTAGCCTCCTAATTCAAGAACTGACACAGCATATGTACTGTACACTGTCCTTAATGAGGCCACACTATGTTCTCGTCTGCAATGTAAAACTATATTGGGAAGATCTACTTACATTATATGAGTGCTCTAGCACTGTTAAAACTTGATTTGGACTTGCCTGTGTAAATGGGATTCTGTGTTTTTTAACCATAATTGGATAGTGCCAAGCAGTAACCAGGTCCCCCAACACTGATTTTACAGTAGTTAGTGAAACCATTCTGCAAATAAAGTTAGCTCAATCTTAGTGTGGAAAGGACATAATAGGCTGAGCACCCACAGCTTGGGTGAAATCATTGGAAGCTGCAGTTGCTCAGCCACTCTGTAAAGCCCCTTGAATCCTGGCTTTTGTAGGTAAAGATGCTATCTGTGGGAGGAATATTATCCTCTCATTCAAACTCATTGTAGACCTTCTGCAATCATTGTAGTTCTATTATTTACCGGGGAGCAAGCTGGAACCTTCTCCTCTGGCCTCGATGTCTCCTCTGGTCTCGATGTCCTCTACCTGGAGTGTGGAAGGGGAAATAAAATATTTTCCTCTTAACATTCAAGCAGGAAAATAACTTACTGATGATAGTATTTAAGAAATAACCCATTAAGGTGCATTTTGAAAAAAGAACATTTTCCCCTCTGTTGCTGCCACAACACCTCACTATTTCTTATTCTACATCCACTTCAAAATAATTCAGTTGGTATTCAATGAAGGCCAACATTTTTTAAATTTAGGTGGCTAAAGTTAATGGTGGACTTGCTCTTCTTAAAGACACTATGCCAGCTATCTGCATAAATCTTCACTTTTAATACTAATGCAACCAATTACTTGGAACTGTAGATGGACATACAGTACGGTCCGCAGACTAGGTTGTACCAGTTAAGGAAAGGACAATGTGATACTTAGGACTTATCTACAGTTTTTGTATTCCTTTAATCTACATCTCAATTTTATCCTAAATGTGAGTAATACTGACATAATAAGCACCTTTATATCCGTACAACTGCACCCACTGTAGGGGACTGTACTACTTAAACTATATAGGCTTCTGTAGGCAGAACAGTATAAAAACTGTGTGAAGACCAGCCCTTACTTCAGTAATGAAGTACAATCAGATCTCGTTGTCCTACAGTTCAAACTGTGTTAGCCGGAAGAATGTTTAAACAATTCTTGTGAGCAAGACATTACCATGGTGGTGGCCTTGGCTAATGTTGACAAGATTTAACTACGTCATAAAACATTTTACAAAATCATGCTATAAACTAAGGACCTGCAGTACAGCTGTTGCATGTTCTGGAATGTGATTTGTTGAGATTGCACAGGTGAGTGTCTTAACTACCAGGCTATAGACTCATTCTCACTCTCTTTCCCTGGCCCAATAACGATCCACTGCCGTTCATAGTGGCAATTCAGCCATTCACCTAGGATGTGGCAGACCCAAGTTCAAGTCCCTGCTCCAAAGACTACTTAATTATTTATAAAAAGTGAAACAACTTCAAGAGAATGAGAAAGGTCCATGCCAGAATATCCCATAACCTAGTGGCTAGCACACTCTCCTACAATGAGGAAAGACCCAAGTTCAAATTCCTTCTCCACAGCAGGCAAAGGGGGGGAACTGTACCTGGGTCTCCCACATCCCAGGTGAGTGCTGGTTAATAACCACTGGGCTAAAGCTTACGAGGGAAGTGGGCACTTCCTCATTTTGTGATCCTTGGCTTGCTTTTGTCAAAACGTCTGACAGTCACAGCAAAATTTTTCAACATTAACAAAAAGTTTTGATGTTTTTGGTTAGGTCAAAACTATTTGATGAACTTGACACAAATTTGCAAAGAATTCCTTTGGTTGGCCTGAAACTGCATTTTTCAGTGAATAAACTATTGAGGTGAAAAATGTTGTCTAGCTCTACTCTCAATTCCCTTTCCCACATCTTTGGCTCACTGAGGCAATGGCCTTTTCTATTTCTTTAGACAAGCTTCCCAATACCAGTGCAAGAGTCACTATACATAATAAAATTGTACAGTCAGGGCGAGACACAAATAAGACAGAAAACTGTAGTGAATGCATAAAAGGTCAGACTGTGTATAACCCTTGTATGAATAAAAGGAAGCTACTGAAGACTGTATATGCTGTTACGAAAGAGTTGAGTAATGGACAGATAAGTTTGATTTAGATTTTGTTAATTGTGTTTTGCACAGGGATAGAATTAAGGTTGTTTGAATAGTGGTTTGCATGCTGATCAATGAGAATTTTTCTGTTTATTAGTAAGAGTACTGAGGTTAGTGACAGAATTGTTCATGTATCCTTCGCTTGTGATTTCTATAGTTCTCAGTGTTTTGTTTATTTTTAGTGATGTGTGGAAAGGTACAGCGTGTCCTGTTTTGAATCACATTTGCAATCTTAACAATTAATGAAGTTTTGTTTGGAAATATGCCATGTGGCTCTGTCTACATGAAACTAGAAACTCTGGTACCTAAAATGGTTTTATACATAGTTTAAAACTGGTTTAGGCTAACTTAGTTGAATGGGGTCAAACTATCTTTAAAGCAAATTTAGCAACAGCTTCAGTTTTAAACTGTGTGTTTTTAAACAGTAAACTCAACAACAACAAAACAATACAGGTAGCACAATTCCCAACCCAGAGTAGATGGAGACCATATCTAGGGTGCCCAAGATTTGTTCAACTAAATACTGCTTTGTGTACACCTTGGGAGCCTGCAGCTCACACCAAATATGTGAAAAACAGAGTAGCCTGTGGCTGACTTTAGTATGGAGGTGTGATCCACTGAGACTATTACTACCATCATGCAACATTCTCTCTTAAACTGAATGATTGCCCTGAGATCAGGATGGTGCATTGCTTGCTGGGACCCATAGTCTCCGTTAGCTACATCTCTAAATTAAAGAGGAGGGCAGTTAGCTACCTTCAGTTCAAAACTCTATGGGTATGTCTACACAGCAATTAGACACCAGCTGCTGGCCCATGCCCGCTGACTCGGGCTTGTGACATAGGCGCCGACTCCGTGGGTGCTCTGGGGCTGGAGCACCCACGGGGAAAAATTAGTGGGTGCTCTGCACCCACCGGCAGCCAAGCTCCCCTCCCCGCCTCCGCCTCCTCCCCTGAGTGCGCCGCGTCCCCACCTACCTCCCAGTGCTTACCGCCGCAAAACAGCTGTTTCGTGTCGTAACAATCTCTGGAAGGGAGGGGGAGGAATGGGAACGTGGCGCGCTCATGGGAGGAGGCGGGGAAGAGGCGGTGCTGGGGTGGGGATTTGGAGGAGGGGTTGGAATAGGGGCAAGGAGGTGGCAGAGTTGGGGCGGGGACTTTGGGGAAGGGGTTGGAATGGGGGTGGGGCAGGGGTGGAGTCGGGGTGACACTGGGGACAGAGGGGGTCAAGCACCCACCAACGCCAGCAGAACTCGGTCCCTCTGACTCAGGGGCTCAGGCTGCGGGGCTGTTTCATTGCTGTGTAGCCTTTGGGCTCGGACTGGAGCCCAGGCTCTAGGACCCTCTGAGGTGGGAGGGTTCCAGAGCTCAGGCTCCAGCGCAGGCACAGAAGTCTACACAGCAGTGAAACATCCCTGGAGACTGAGCCCCGGGATCCTGAGTCAGCTGGCACAGGCCAGCTGCGGATGTTTAATTGATGTGTAGACATATCCTGTGAGCTGCAATTTTAGCACCTGAATTATACTTATGTATAACTGTATGGCCAACACAAATCTGCAAATATGGGATCTAAAACTAGACTGGACAATACAATAGACCAGGGGTAGGCAACCTATGGCTTGCGTGCTGAAGGCAGCACGCGAGTTGATTTTCAGTGGCACTCACACTGCCAGGGTCCTGGCCACCAGTCCGGAGGGCTCTACATTTTAATTTAATTTTAAATGAAGCTTCTTAAACATTTTAAAAACCTTATTTACTTTAAATACAACAATAGGTTAGTTATATTTTATAGACTTATAGAAAGAGACCTTCTAAAAAGGTTAAAATGTATGACTGGCACACGAAATCTTAAATTACAGTGAATAAATGAAGACTTGGCACACAACTTCTGGAAGGTTGCCGACCCCTGCAATAGAACATGTACTGCAGGGAAAACCCCTACGTGTAGGAAGAAAGACTGAATGGATTCAATAGGTATTATATAGAGGAAAGATGGTGCTGTGGTTTGGGTGCTAGCCTGTGCCTTTGGGAGACCTGGGTTCAAATCCATGCTCCATTACTGACTCCCTGTGTGACCTTGGACAAGCCATTTAGTCTTTCTGTGCCTTAGTTCATTTTACAGGTGGGATAATACAGGGGTGTTTTGAGATTAAAGACTATGAGGCACTTCTATGCTATGCTTAATAACTTTATTGACTTATTGTAGGCAGAAATGGGTCTTCAGGAGCATTTGAATGAAGAGACAATAATAGTGTATTAGCTAAAAATGGGTGTTCCATGCACAAGGGCTGTATGGAAAAAGCTACTTCCTCCATCTCTAATTTCTAATGTGATTATGTAATTAAAGACTGTACTATAATACATACACACAAGGGAGCTGAATTAAGGTGACCAAACTGTGCATGTGCCATCCCCACAGAGCAACTGAACATGCTTCCTCCAGCCTAGGACTGCAGGGGCAAAGCTCGACTTTCCCTGTAATGGCTGCCCTGGGCCAGGAGTGGGGCACTAGCCTGAGAGCAGGGAGTCTGTCTCTCCTGTTGCCACCCAGACAGCGTGGAGAGGGAACGCAGATGATTATTCAAACACCAAATAGACAAAAGTCAGACAGAGGGATGGACAGGAGTAGATTGAGATAAGGAGTCTGGTGAGCCTGGGATTTGGGGGGCATGAAAGGGTGAGAACTGTGATTGTCTTAGCTAGAAGGCTGGGAGGAAAGGCTAGGAATATCAGGGGAAGGGAGACTGGGATTGATTGGGCAAGGAGACTAGGACTGGGTGTGGGGAGGAGGAAAGACTGGAAGTGAGAGGGAGATTCGGACTCAGACAGTGAGTTTGGAGAGGAAGACTAGAACTGGCTAGGCAAAAAGACAAGGAAAAAAAGGCCGAGGACTGGGACTGGGTAGGTAAGGAGAATGGGACAAGAAGCCTGGATGGGGAGGAACAGGAGCACTCTCCCCTCCCTCCAGAGCCTGGAATGGCACCCAGCATTCTTGAGTCTCACCATTTCTCTGCTGTCAGCAAATATCTGCGAAACCCACTAGCAAAATGTATATCTCATCCCCCTAGTGCTGTTCCACACAGAGGATGACAACCTGCTCTTTAGAAAAGGGAAGGAGGAGGATCCGCGGAACTGCAGACCAGTCAGCCTCACCTCAGTCCCTGGAAAAATCATGGAGCAGGTCCTCAAGGAATCAATTTTGAAGCACTTAGAGGAGAGGAAAGTGATCAGAAACAGTCAGCATGGATTCACCAAGAGCAAATCATGCCTAAGTAACCTAATTGCCTTCTATGATGAGAAAACTGTGGATATGGGGAAAGCAGTGGACGCGATATACCTTGATTTTAGCAAAAGCTTTTGCTACGGTCTCCCACAGTATTCTTGCCAGGAAGTTAAAAAAGTATGGATTGGATGAATGGACTATAAGGTGGATAGAAAGCTGGCTAGATTGTCGGGCTCAATGGGTAGTGATCAACAGCTCGATGTCTAGTTGGCAGCCGGTATCAAGCGAAGTGCCCCAAGGGTTGCCAAGAAAGCTAATGGCATTTTGGGCTGTATAAGTAGGAGCACTGCCAGCAGATTGAGGGACGTGATCATTCCCTTCTACTCAGCATTGGTGAGGCCTCATCTGGAGTACTGTGTCCAGTTTTGGGCCCCTCACTACAAGAAGGATGTGGAAAAATTGAAAAGAATCCAGCGGAGGGCAACAAAAATGATTAGGGGGCTGGAGCACATGACTTATGAGGAGAGGCTGATGGAACTTGGATTATTTAGTCTGCAGAAGAGAAGAATGAGGGGGGATTTGATAGCTGCTTTCAACTACCTGAAAGGGGATTCCAAGGAGGATGGATCTAGACTGTTCTCAGTGGTACAAGATGACAGAGAAAGGAGTAATGGTCTCAAGTTGCACTGGGGGAAGTTTAGGTTGGATATTAGGAAAAACTTTTTCACTAGGAAGGTGGTGAAGCACTGGAATGTGTTACCTAGGGAGGTGGGGCACCAGCCTGCGAGCCCATCTCCTTCCTTAGAGGTTTTTAAGGTCAGGCTTGACAAAGCCCTGGCTGGGATGATTTAGTTGGGGATTGGTCCTGCTTTGAGCAGGGGGTTGGACTAGATGATCTCCTGAGGTCCCTTCCAATCCTGATATTCTATGATTTGTCCTATCAGATATGCCATTAGCTCAAGAGGCAGAGGTGTGAGTGGTGGAACTAAAGGTTCCAACTCTGCTGATGACCCATGAGGGTGTCTATATGTTGCCACATGATGGATTTTTTGTTGTTTGCAGTTTTTTTTTTTTAAATTATGACATTACACACTGTGACAAAGTTCCTCCTCTATCTTGGTGGGTCCTGCGCTTATTGGTGGATTTTCTTGCCTCAGACATTCACCATGTGGGTTGGGGAACAGCCCAGAGACCTTCCCCTCTGGGAGAACTCACAATCCCGGTCAATTGAGAGGTTTGGGGGGAACCCAGGCCCGCCCTCTACTCTGGGTTCCAGCCCAGGGCCTTGTGGACTGCAGCTGTCTATAGTGCCTCCTATAACCGCTGCATGACAGCTACAACTCCCTGGGCTACTTCCCCATGGCCTCCTCCAAACACCTTCCTTATTCTCACCACAGGACCTTCCTCCTGGTGTCTGATAACGCTTGTGCTCCTCAGTCCTCCAGCCACACACCCTCTCACTCTCAGCTCCTTGGCACCTCTTGCTCCCAGCTCCTCACACTCCCACCACAAACTGAAGTGAGCTCCTTTTTAAAACCCAGATGCCCTGATGAGCCTGCCTTAATTGATTCTAGAAGCTTCTTCTTAATTGGCTCCAGGTGTCCTAATTAGCCTGCCTGTCTTAACTGGTTCTAGCAGGTTCCTGATTACTCTAATGCAGCCCCTGCTCTGGTCTCTCAGGGAACAGAAAACTACTCATCCAGTGACCAGTATATTTGCCCTCTACCAGACTCCTGTACCCCACTGGTCTGGGTCTGTCACAACACACACACACAGCTAAAAAAGAACATTATCAAGTTGGAAACTGAAAAGTTAGGAAACAAGCAACCTTAATTCTGCTCCTGCCCCCCACTTTTGAACATGCATTTTGAGTCTTTATTTACATAATCTCATACTATTTTTTCCACAGGACCCCTGACTCATTTCTCTAGTAAACCTATTTTACATATACATAGGAAATTTGATCACATTGGAGAATCATGTTATAATAGTCTCCTGAGAGTGTTATAACATGGTTTGGTTTCACCTCTGTAGAAAAGGCCAAACTGGGTTTTAATAACGCTACTGCATCAGGTTTTTACATGACCCAGTGCTGTTATTATGGAATACATTTTGCAATAAGATCCCTGTGTGGCTGGACCCTGAATTACATGCTTCCTAGAACAGAATCATTAAGACAGAGGGTCAGTTTTGATCCTGTTTATAACCAAATTACTCAGCAAGGTCGTATGTTTTGGCCTCATCCACGCAGGCCATGCCAAACCATTTTATTTGTAAATTTATTTGAGCATAAGCTTTTGTGGGCTACAGTCCACTTCATCGGATGTAGCCTACGAAAACTTATGCTCAAATAAATTTGTTAGTCTCTAAGGTGCCACAAGTACTCCTGTTCTTTTTGCGGATACAAACTAACACGGCTGCTACTCTGAAACCTGTCATTTTATTTGTGGGTTTAATAATAGGTATCACATTATTTATCCTGATAACATTTTCCCTCCTTTTTGTAATGTCACCCCAACCTGTTTCCTACCAGGGGCATTGACCTTAGCTTCTTTTAAATGCCTTTGGTGTTCAACCAACAGGTGTTGCTGGTAAGTGATTTATGGTCAACTCTTACCAAGAAAGAGCATAACTTGCCTTTAAATCTTAACATTAAGCATGTGCTCAAGGGCTTTTCTCGATTGTGGTATGAGTTAGGATCTGAAACTATCGGCACTAGCTAGACACTTCTATGCTATTGTGGTAACTGAAAATTACTAAAACTTTCTAAAACAATTCAACTGAGACCAAACATGAGAATTTTCAGCCCACAGAAGAATTTTTCCAAAAGTTACAAGGAGTGAAAACACTGGGTCATAACGAAATTCTATATGTAACTTGTAGGTTTAGCTTCAGCTAATACTAATACACCAATCTCATTGATGCAATGGAGTTTTGTCATTTATTACTATGGGTACAGGATCATAACCATAATGTACAAATACATGATGTAAGTTTAGGCACAGACACAGTCATATACCTTTGACAGTGCCAATTCTATTTATTTTTATATTGATTTTTTACCTGAAGGTTGGGCCTCAGACCCATAAAAGTAAGGTTGAGGGCCTCTCCACTGGAATCCTCTGTTCTGACTATGATACGGTGGAACAAAAGAAGTTGTTTGTGCTTGCTGGAAGCTACATTCCCTTCCTCCTTCTTGCATTTCTAAGGAACAATATTTATCAGTTGATATTGATTATATACACAATTCTATGAACAAAAGAGAAATCATATTCTGCATTTTTTGGAAATAACATTTTATAAGAGAAGCGCCACAATATTCATGTGTGATTTTAATTTCTCCAAACTAGTTAGCACCCTCCCTCTCACAGTTGACATAATTAACTACGGTTCTGTTCATGTGCTCAAAGCTCAATTTCTATCCACACTCATCATAGTTACAAGCTGTACAACAGTGTTTAGAAACCATGCTGAAAATCTATTATGGTGGTAGTCAATAGCACAGTTTTGGTTAACACAGCTATGTCTAAAAAAAATCTTTGTCCACATTGGAGCCTTTAAATCATATTGGAAACAGTTAAACATGAATCCACAAATCATGGTAGATGCTAATGTGGTTTGCTGCGCCATTGATGAGAGGATCTTATAGGGACATCTTAATCCATTTTCATGCATCCTTTTTTGCATATCCAGTATCAGGTCTTCGAAAAGCATGTACCCCCCCAAATGCCAAACAATGTGGCAATGGAAAAAAGAGATGTACCAATAAAAAACCCAAAGCACCCAGTACAGAGGACATGACATATATCTTAAGACTCCATACACTTATCAAGGTTATCAAGAAGCTTCCATCCACTTACATAAACAACACAAAACAAAGGGTGGGGAGGAAAAGAAAGGATTCTTCTTACATTTGTGTATAAATATGATCAAAAGCCTGAGACTTGATTAAATCTTTCCTCTTGTTGTGTGGATAACATATAAAATCAAGAGAACCATGCCCATTTCTATTATCTGCATTTCATCAACAAATAGGCACAAAGGCTAAGTAATTGTGCAGTAAAAGTATTTTAAAATGCATCAATTGTCATTAGAACTGATGCTGACTCAAGCTTTAAACTGAGAATAATTACAAAGTATTTTGAAGCATCAGCATTCACAGACTGAGCTGTGAAAAAATATAAATGTGTGTTCAAAACCCTTCAATGCTGTTAATCCTGAAGAACACTTCCTGAAAGCAGAATGGGAAATCCTGAGTCATCTAATTGCTACAGAACCGAAATAGCTTTAGTCAGTAAGTACAAGAACAGTCATTATTCTGACAGTAATCATTATTGTATTTACTGCATACATACATTTTATTAGCTGTGTAACTGGATGTAAATATTATTTCATCTAAGTTTGGGAAATCATGAAATTTTCTAAAATCAGTAAGCTTTGACTCAAATTCTTCCTTCAGTTAGTGTCAGCAAGTTCTCCCAGGATTTACTTAATTGACAAATTGCCTGGGGAATTGTTGAAAGGTAATAGATATCATCAATATAGTGGCGTTACTGGTAAAATTAACATGATGCCAACCTGTGATAAATCCATTCCCTCGCCGTCTGCTCTGAATTGTTCTTTTCTTTACCACGCAAGCCTTGCAAATGAATGACTTCAGATTCTGGAATTGCATGTGCAAAGATCCCTGCAGACAGTGGGCTTAAATCAATGACTGTGGTAGGTTCTTTTTCTCTTTTCAAGAGTAGCACCACTATAACACCTAAATAGCAATCAAAAGAATTTGGCTAGTCCTGCCTCATAGCATCTTTTGGTTTGTCTTCTTCACGAACCAAAGCTAAAAATATTCCATAATGAAGGAGGATTCTTGGGGGGAGGGGGAGGAAGGAGGTATTTGTTTCCTCCCTTTTCTTAATAAAGTTTGCTTTTCTTGCTCCACTCATCTCTGTAAATTGCTTTGCATCCCTTGCTTTCTATTACACTGTCTTGCCTCTGCAGACAGACCTGACTAGACCTACCGAACCATTACCTTAGGCAACGATGGCTAAGGCAACTTGATAAGGACTGATGCATAGATGCCCGTGTTTATTACAGTGATGGAAACTGAATCAGTGAGAATCAAGTCTGTGCATTTTACTTCATATACCCCAAGAAACACTTGACAGAATAACTTCAGCCATATTTTAGATATTTGTTGATTGATAGAATATAACCTAGACTAAAGATAAAAGGAGAAATATAAGTCAAAAGACTTGATTTGTTTTGATCCTATGGAATCCTGTTTTGATGGAAAAGTCCAGTTGTCCAGAGGACAAATAGAAGTCATTTAACTAAGGTCCCAATATAGCAAGGTGTTGCATTTCCTGAACTTCCACTGATTCAAATGAGATTTTTCAGACACTAATTACCTTGACATGATCAGGTCCTAATAACTTACCCATTTTTTTAAATTTTTGGAATGGTGGTAGAGGTTAGGAGAGAGTGCAAGGGTGGGGATTCTCTGCCTACAAGCTAGTCTGCTGATTCTCACAAACCGAACTGATTTTCATTGGGACAACAATTCCTTCAGTAACTAAGAGGAGACCCAAATGGCTACTTGATAAGGTTGAAAGGTTGACAAGATGGTCAATGACTAACTAGAGAGGTTTAACTAGCTCCTGGTGGAGTTCAACTCACCCAAAGCTTCAGTTAATTTTCCTAACAAAGTTTCTGCGTTGACAAACCTGATTATTGATACAATTTTGTTCACAATTTGTAGCTTTATTTTTCTGTCAAGTTTCTATAGATAGATCCCATTAATGCTAAAATCCTCCCCAGGCATTTTTGGGAGAAGAAGCTCAGAAAGTGCTTATGAAGAAAGGAGCAATTTTTTCACCTTTTCAATAGCAGAACATCACCCATAGAGTAATTTTCTGAATACAATGCTGTAACTCTCAGTAGATGAGATTTATGATGCTTATGGGAAGACTGCTAAGAAATAAATACTGAAAGATCTTGGCTCCCAGCACTACATCAAGTTGTGCCAGGAAATAAGTACTAATTGTATCTATAAAGCTAACTTTATAATAGCAGCAACAACCAATCACATAAGTTTGTTGGGTTGCCAATGTCCACAGCTAAACTGGCATCTCTAGGGAATGCGTCCGAATCCTTGCCTTTCAAACTGAAAAGTTGGAAAACTATTTTATTAGTCTGGGAGCTCTCTCTGCCATATATGTAGCATAACTAAAAAAAGAAAAAGATATTCAAACTACTCTAAATATTCAAGAGTACAGACTGACTATTTTTCCACAACAGAACTGTTCGCTTAAGGAATGTTTAGACTACAATAAAAGGTGTCTTTAAAAAAAAAAAAAAAAAAACCTACTGTAGATATGTTAGTTAGTCCACCACCTGTCTGTGACCTGCCAATCTTTTGCAGTTTTAAATTAAATAGGAAAATATAAATGTATTTCTTTAATCTCCCCTGTTGCTGTGAGAAAGGTGCACGCAAACAACAGGAGAAACTCTCAGCCTAATCCAAAACCCATTGAAATAAAAAGAGATTCTCATTGACTTCAATGGCCGATTTGGATAAGGCTGTGTATACCACTCCTGCAACTGACTCAGCTTGGTAAAATCCCTACGCCTGTATGGGATCATGCTTAAGACAGGAGGGGTCCACTCACATAATCAGTTCCAGATTGGGGCCTAATTGGCTACAAAGGAAAAACAGTTAAACTGACTACACACAAAATGCTGTCAAATGTACTAAGTAAGCAAACTGAAAAAGCAGTAAAATAATTTCTCTAATATCTTTATTAAGGAACCTTTATGAATTCCTCTGAAATGTTTATGGCAGAAGTTCTCAGAAATACTTTAATATCAGAAACTGCAACACATTTTGTAATTCTCATTTTTTAAACAGACGACCAATTTTGTATTTTCTTATTGTTTTTGAAGCAGCAAAAAACTATAATAAAAATAAAACTAACCTCTCCAATAGCCTCAACATTAATTTTACTTGTATGGGGGCCACAGGCAGAGGAGGTCAACTGGGGAACGGGCGGAGGGGAAAATGAGACCAATGAAAACCTCCATTTTAAAATAAAAAATATTGATGGGTACAGTTTTTCAAGTAAGAATGTGAGACTTTTGAAAGGGATGTATATATACTCACATTGCCCTCCAAGAGCTCCTCCAAAGAACACCCTCTGTGAGACTGCTGATATTTCTCTTGAAAAAGTTTTCCATCAAACATCTTCCAGGGCATCAAATCATCCATATTCATTGGAAAGCCACAGGCACTATTGGCCATAATCAAAGTTGTAAGCCCACGAATGAAGAGAGAACCAAGGTGTACAGCTCTGGAATCAACCTGGGCAAGCTGTTGAAATTAAAAACACAGACACCAGAGGATCTAAGTGAACTTCTGAGTGATGATTCCACCATAACACAAACTATACCAAGCACAGGCCATCTCGGCACCAAACAATAAGAATGATTCTTGATGCTGGCTTTAGGCCTGGGGAACTCTGATATTTCTGTCCTCTACCCCCACAGGTGCAAAAGAGCTTTGTAGCATCATCATGTTTATTTGTATATTGCGGTTTTAATTCACTGAAGTAAAAGAATTTGTGAAATTTGTTTACAAGAAATAAGGAGTTCAATAACGCACTCGAGTTTAAAAAATTGATATACTTAAAACTAAAAATTGGCTCAGTGAAAGACCAAAGAAACAAGTAAAGTAAATTATAATCTCTACAATACTCCTTAAATATTAGCAGTTCCCTATAGGGATTCTTTTGGTGTAATTTAAAACTTTAACTGAAATGATTAATTGATTCATAGACTTTTCATAACTGGGTCAAATGAGAAATGTTACCACACTTGATGGAGACCATACAAGCTATAAGATTTGAAGGAGCAGGGTTAATTGTGTTCAAATTGTAGAAATATGTTAAACACTGTAAGACTTCCTCTGCCAGCAGTCCAAAGGTCAAATAATTTCTCTTCAATGTGGATTTCTTCAGAAGAAACACTGGAATGGTAGCGACATCATCTAAAAATACAAAATGAACCTATAACCTTGCAGCCAGGCAAGGGATTTAACCGGCTGCCATGCCAGAGTACAAAAGCCATAAAAGCTCTGGAGCCAGCAAGGGGACAATTCCCCTGATGTAGGCATCACATGGGCAGGTCGAAGCTGCCTTCTGAGCAATGCCACTTCCACAGGCCCTGGTACAGGAGTCTGCCAGGTGCAGGAGGGCTTCATTCTTGGCAATGCCACCCTTGATAGAACAGCCCATGGAGGTTGCCATAAATTAAGGCAAGTGCCCCGGCTGCATAAGTTACATCAGGGGCTGCACTGGCTCTGAGAGTAGCCCATATTAGGGAGGGCAGAAAGGTGGCTTAAAGCCTCCTTTGTCTACCCTCTATTCCATAGGGCTGTGAGTTCTCTGCTCAAGGTGTAACATAGAATCGCAGCATTTATCACTAACAATAACAGCAACTTATAGCTTGAAGGATCCCAAAGAGATTCAGAAACTATGTATATACAGCACCTCTGAAAAGCACCTACAGAGTGAAGATAACAGTATACAGAACACTGAACTGCATTTGATTTTTACCAAGGGACAGCATAGCAAAACCAAAGAGGCATAGACTCTTTACCGGTCACTTGGAGCAAACCAGGCCTCAAATTTTAAGGTCTCATCCAAAGGATCAACACACAGTAAAGTATAAGAAACATAATGTATCTAGCTCCCTAGGGCGAAGAATTTCTAAGTAATCCCTATTGTTATTCACTAAACTGAAGGATGTTGTGTAATTCAATTAGATGAAATAGAAGTTTACCCAATTCTAATACCATATTCAAGATGAAGAAAAAAAAAACATACAAATCTGGATCATTTAGAACTAAAGTTCTCTCAGTGACATGCCAAGGAAATGAGTATAGCTCCTTGTAATTTTTTTGCACTATATATAATTGTACTTAATGAGATGCACCTTGTCATCTTCAAAATGAAACTTGCTTGATTTGTGATTATTAAATAAGATTTAGTAAGAGGGAGTACAAACAGAGAAAAAACACTGATGGGAATCTTCAGGACTCCTTCTGGGGTCAACGTAATTCCTGCTGGGGGAACCTCCCAGAATTCTATCATCCTTCAACAACCTTTTAAGCCCCTTAAATACAATTATTTTGTATTACAGAAGGCTAAGTGTGAGCATAAATCAAATTCCTAGAACCCGAGTTATAAACAGAATGGGAATATTGAACCAAATTAGCTGAATCCCAAAGGCTAACATTGTAATACACTTTACTCCAACCAACTACAATAACATTACCAAAATTTATAATGACACATGCCCTACATAGTTGTTCTATTAATTTTAGATTAATGCCAAAAAAAAAAAAAAGGAAAAGAAAAGAAAGATACAGTATATTTCAGACAGATTCTGAAATGCCATCTTCCCTAGAAGACTTCCCAGTACTAATGTTCAGGAATTTAACTGTAGAACACAAAAATTTTCACAAAGCACAATGAAAATAGCCTTCAATACCTGTCCATGGTTCTCACTATAAACCAGCAGTTTACAATCTTAGTAATAAGAAAGTATCCTATATTAAATGTGATTTTTATTGTATGAGGATTTTACATCTGAGATTTTTTTTGTTCGTTTTCTGAACTAAAATGGGGTACCTGCAGCAAACTTACTGCTTTTCTGGTGTGATTCATTCACATCCATTGCTCTCAGAGAACTCATCTTTTCCCTTCCTAATCCAACCCTCCTATTTTGTCTGTTTTACAAACATGGAGAGGAGAATAAAATGAGAAGTTCACTAACCTGAAGACTGAGTAAATGTTCATAATGTATTTATTGCACCAGAAGCAGTGAATCATTAATTATTAATAATAATTACTACTATTAGTTATTTGTATTACCTCAGTTATGGACCAGGATCCCATTGTGGATACCTAAAAGACAGTGCTTGCCCCAAAATGCTTATAATCTAATCTAGTGATTAGAGTAGATAGACTCAAGGACTTTAAGGTCAGAAGGGACAAGCATGATCATCTAGTCTGACTTCCTGTATATTGCAGGCCATAGAACCTCACCTACCCACTCCTGTAATAGACCCCTAACCTCTGGCTGAGTTACTGAAGTCCTCAAATCTTGATTTAAAAACTTTACATTGCACAGAATCCACCATTTATTCACGTTCAAATCAGTAAGTGACCAATGCCTTATGCTGCAGAGGAAGGCAAAAAACCCCTAGGACTTCTGCCAATCTGACCTGGGGGAAAATTCCTTCTTGACCCCAAATATGGCAATCAGTTAGATCCTGAGCATGTGGGCAGGACCCACCAGCCTGACACCTGGGAAACTCAGAGCCCTCCCCAGTTAGTGTCCCATCTCTGGCCGTTGGATAGATTTGCTAAGTCACCGATAGGCCATATGCCATAGTAGGTAATCTCATCATACCATCCCTTCCGTAAATTTATCAAGCTTAGTCTTAAAATAAGTTAGGTTTTTTTGCCCCCACTACTCTCCTTGGAAGGCTGTTCTAGAACTTCACTCCTCTGATGGCTAGAAACCTTCATCTAATTTCAAGTCTAAACTTACTGATGACCAGTTTGTATCCATTTCTTCTTGTGCCTACATTGTCCTTAACTTAAATAACTCCTCTCCCTCCCTGGTGTTTTCCCCTCTGATGTACTTACAGAAAGCAATCATCTCTCTTCTCATCCTTCATTTTGTTAGGTGAAACAAGCCAAGCTCCTTGTGTCTCCTCTCGTACAGTAGGTTCTCCATTCCTCTGATCATCCTCATAGCCCTTCTCCTGTTCCAGTTTGAATTAATCTTTCTTAAACATGGGGGACCATAACTGCACTCAGTATTCCAAATGAGATCTCACCAGTGCCTTGTATAATGGTAATAAAACTTCCGTATCTCTACTGGAAATACCTCAGCTGATGCATCCTAAGACTGCATTTAGCCTTTTACATGGCCACATCACATTGGCAGCTCACAGACATCTTGTGATCAATCAACATACTTAGATCTTTCTCCTCTTCTGTCACTTCCAACTGATATGTTCCCAGTTTATAAGAAAAATTCTTCTTGTTAGTCCCTAAGTTCATGACCTAGCACTTGGCACTATTAAATTTCATCTCATTTCTGTAATTCGTTTTTAAGGTTGCACAAATCTTCTTGTATAATATTCCAGTCTTTCTCCATAGCAGCAGTACCTCCCAACTTTATGCCATCCACAAATTTTATTAGCACACTCCCACTTTTTGTACCAAGATTATTAATGAAAATGTTAAATAAGACTGGTCCCAAGACTGATTCTTAAGGAATTCTACTAGTAATCTCCCTTCAGCCTGACAGTTCATCCTTCAGCATGACCCATTGTAGTCTCCCCTTTAACCAGTTCCTTACCCACCTTTCAGTTCATTTATTAATCCTCATTTTCTCCAATTTAACTAATAATTTTCCATGTGGAACTGTATCAAATTCTTTACTGAAATCCAGGTAGATTATATTGACTGCATTTCTATTTTCTATAAAATCAGTTATTGTCTCAAAGAAAGAGATCACATGGCACAAACTGCCTTTTGTAAAACCATGTTGTATTTTATCCTAATTATTGTTTACCTCTATGTCCTCAACTACTCTCTCTTTCAAAATTTCTTCTAAAACCTTGAATATAGCTTAAGTCAAATTAATGGCTTCATTAATTCATGTATGTAAGTTAAACTGTAGTTTCTTGGATCACTTCCCCTCACCCCCATTCTTAAATACAGGTACTATATTTAAAATCTTCCAGTTCAGAGGGTACAACCCTTGAGTTTATGAATTCATTAAAAATCTTTGCTATTGGGCTTGCAATTTCATGTGTCAGTTCCTTTAAGATTTTTAGATGGAGATTATCCAGGACTGTTGATTTGATCCCATTAAGCTGTTTGAGTTTGGCTTCCACCTTGGATGTGGTAATTTCTACTTCCATATCCTTCTTCCCATTAGCCACTCTACCACTGACCCCAGGCTCATCATTACCCTTCTTAACAACAGAGGGAAAGCATTCATTTACATGTCGGGCCAAACCTAGATTATCTTTAATCTCCATCCATCCTCAATGTTTAGCGGCCCCACTTCTTCTTTCTTTGTTTTCTTTTTATTTATATGGCTAAAGAACCTTTTACCGTTCGTTTCAATTTCTTTTGGAAGATCCAACTCTGCTTGGCTTTTGGCAATTCTCACTTTTTCCCTACACCTTCTGACCTCAAAGAGGTAGCATTCCTTGCTGATCCATCCCTTTTTGGCCTTCTCCTTTCTCTTAATAACCTGTTTGAGATGCTTGTTCATTCAGTTTGCTCTGCATACTTTCCCTACAATTCCCCCCCACTCCTTGGGATGTAGGCTTCAGATTGTTTCTGCACAGATTGTAAGCACAGATGATCTTCAGTGGGATTCTATACCTCCCTAGAGGAGGAGAGTGAAGGTGAGACAATATTATAGTAATCAACAGGTGGGTCAGGCTATGGTGCTATAAGTAGGGCTTTGGGAGGCATTCACAGACAGAGCACTGTTGTCACAGGATGGACTCCACCTGAATGGGCAAGGAAATAGACTTCTGAGATGGAGGATGGCACAATTGATTGAAATAACTTTAAACTAGGAATTCAGGGGAGATGGCGGCGAGATTCTCAAGTAATCTCCATGCCTGATTCTAATATTGGATGGGAGGAAAATCAAGTAAGAGAAGATACAACAATGGAGAAAGAAACAACAGAGGATAGAAGAATGGACATCAAGAGGAAAGGTAGTGCCAAAACTAATGACACTAACAGTCAGGTATGTGATAATGGCAATAAAATGACAGTACCTAATTGGGTGAGGAATCTGGGTGAAGCCAAGTAGAATTAAAGATCTTTGTACACCAGTGTAAGGGTACCTGGAGAACAAAATGGAGGCACTAGAACTACTGGTGCACGAAGTGAAACCAGATATTATAGGGATAACAAAAACATGGTAGAATAGTAGTCATGACTGAAATACAGATATTGAATGGTATTTGCTTTCAGGAAGGACAGAAATAAAGGTAAAGGTAGTAGAATAGCACTGTATATTAATGACAAGGTTGACTGCAAATTAGAAGTGATGGAATGGATACAAGGAAATCTGTTTCAGTCAAAATCACTTCTGGGAAGAAAGGTTACAAAGGCTCCACTGGGATAGTGTTTGGGGTCTGCTACAGACCCCCACAGTCTGATTTGCAAATGGCTGAAGACCTCTTTTTAATATTTTAATGAAAGAAATACTGCTGGGAATTGTGTGATTTGTGGTGGACTTTCATTTCCTAGCTATAGATTGGAAGACAACTAATAATGGTAGAGCCCAGATATTTCTGGATGAGATAGCCAATAAATTTCTATCCCAAATAGTCACCAAACCAGCAAGAGGTGATGTCATTTTAGATTTAGTATTGGTAAACAGCAAGGATCTCATAGAATATCTGGTTGTAGAGGACAACCTTGGCTTGAGTGATCATGAGTTAATTCAGTTTAAAATAAGTGGAAGGATAAACAAAAACAGGCCTGCAACTGAAGTCCTTAATTTCAAAAGGTCAAACTTTAAGAAATTAAGGGAATTAATTAGATAAGTGGCTGAACTGAAGAACTCAAGGATATGAATGTGACGGAAGCTTGGAATTACTTGGTTATGTTTCTGTAAGTCTTGAGGTTTCCCTTCAGCTTCCTCTCTCCTCCCCTGCTATCATCCACTTAAATCCCCTTCGTAACTCAACCGTAATTTGTAGCTGCCTCTCCAAACCTTGGATCTTCTCTTCCGTCAGATCTAACAGGTGACATTTCAGACAAATGAAGTACCTGTCAGGCATCCTCTCCAGAATAATGTACATCCTGCAGCTTCCACATCCAGTGATCTTCATTGTCTCTTCCATTCCTCAGGTCTCTACTACTGCTGCCTCTGTAGCTGTCATAGCCTTCCCTCCTAAGCTCCTGTTCACTGTGCCTAAGGAACAGGGGCTTGCTCCCTTCTCCTCCAACAGCTCTCCACCCAAACTCCTCTGTTTTCAGCTCTGTTTGTTGGCTCCTAGTACAAATACTACCCATCCTTCTCAGAAGGATGTTGTGAGAATCAGTGTCTGCAAAATGCTTTGAGATCCCTGAATTAATAGTGCTGCAATATTTTTTACCTATTTGATAAAACTACAGATTGGCTTTCAATATTTAAAAGATTAATAACTAAGCGTTTGGATCTCATAGTCAAGGTAGAAAGCAGACCCACAGATTATGTCAGAAAAAAAACCCTTTGGTTTTAAATGTATTTTTCAATAGTATAAATCTTGCATGTCACTGTACATAGAGGACAACAAGTAAAGAGATTTATTGTGTCAGCAGTTTGGGAACAGAGAACCATCATCGTTACTGATAGCAGTGTTGACAGTCTCAGAGAGACAAGGACTGCACAAGTATCAAGTCTGCAGATGGCAAAATTGGAGGAGTGGTTAACAGCAAAGAGGACAGATCACTGATACAAAGCAATCTGCATTGCTTCACAAGATGGGCTCAAGCAAATCATACGAGTTTTAATATGGATACAAGTAAATGTATATATGTCGCAACAAAGAAAGTAGGCCATACTCATACAATGGGGGACTCTATCCTGGGAAGTAGGGACTGAAAAAGATTTGGGGGTCTGGTGGATAATCAGCTGGACATGAGCTTCCAGTGTGAGGCTGTGGCCAAAGGGGTTAATTCAATCTTTAGATACACAAACAGATGAATCTCAAGTTGGAGTTGAGAGGTTATTTTACCTTTGTATTTGGCACTGTTGCGACCGCTGCTGGAATACTGTGTCCATTTCGGGTGTCCAAAACTCAAGAAGAATGTTGATAAATTGGAAAGGGTCCAGCAAAATGCCACGAGAATGATTAAAGGATTAGAAAACATGTCTTAGAGTGATAGACTTAATTATCTCAATCTATTTAGCTTAGCAAAGAGAGAAGGTTAAGGGGTGATTTGATTACAGTCTGTAAGTACTACATGAGAAACAAATATTTAATAATGGGCTCTTCAGTCTAGCTATAACATCATACAGTGGCTGGAAGTTGAAGTTAGGCAAATTTAGACTGGAAATAAGGCACAAATTTTTAACAGTGAGAGTAATTAATCATTGGAACAAGGGTGTTGGTGGATTCTCCATCACCAGCAATTTTAAAATCAAGATTGGACATTTTTCTAAAAGATCTGCTCTAGAAATTATTTTGGGGAAGTTCTATGGCTTATGTTACACAAGACGTCAGACTAGATCATCACAATGGTCCCTCCTGGCCTTGGAATCTATTAATGAGAGAACTACCTTGTAACCCAAGCTGAACCTGTCCTCACCATGGCTCAGACACACTGTTGGAAAGGTTAAAGGAAGTTCATGCTGCTGTTGATGCAGGTGGACCTGTTTTGAAGGTAGAGGACTTCACTCTCAAGGGATGTCAATCCAGCACCTTTCTTGCATGTTAAAAATAATTGTTTGGGGCTTTTTTAAAAATTACAAATAGAAATCAATATTGACAAGAATGAGGACTACAGTTAGCACAGTGAGTTCTTTATTTTAATAAGCAGGAAATGCAGTCACTCAAGAGTAGAGTTTTTTTCCCCATGTCTGGAAACTAACAAATAAAATGAAAGCACAGTGAGCCTGCAACGAGTCGACACACATGGCAAACCCATGGGGATGCTCACAGCTGCTTGGTGTCAGCAATGCAAAGATGTCACAACGAGGATAAATGGAAAATTCCAAAAGAAAAGACAGGCTTGCCTTTGAGGGCATTACACCCTACAGATTACTTCTTATTGGAAATTGCATTTGTCCTTTTTGTTATTTTTATAAACACAGGACTCCCAAGCATGATGTGAGACAGAGTACTAGGATTCTGCTGCTGCGCCTACCACCAACTGATAGCATTTGTAGGAAGGACAGGGGAAGTGTGTGAGAACTGCTCCTCCTGCCCCAGCTGCTCGTGCTGTACTCTTGCCACTGCTCTTACCAGCAGCAGCTTCCCACCCCATAATATTTTGGGGAAAAGATTATTTTCCCAATTTACCAACATTAATTGAAGATTTAAAAGTGAACTTAGAGTTCATTCACTTTTTTTAATCACTGTAATTGAGGTTGTTGACACTGCTCTTAGGGGGCCTATTCCTGAGCCATGCTGTATATATAATCTAACTTTAAAAAGAGATAAGAAAATATTATGATACCCAGGATCAGTAAGATGGAACACTCATTTGGTCAACTTGAGAAATCTGATCTCTGTCGCCATCTCAGATCTTTTTCTGATCTACAGACACAAGCCTTGATCCTGCAAATTGTTGCCGTGGGCAGATACCAGTGTCCATCTGGAGCGCCACAGACTTCAGAACTGGGATCTGCATAGGAGCAGGGGTGCTCACATTGAGCAGGTTGTGGGCTGAGAGCCATAGATTGTAGATCTTTCTGAAGTTATTCTAAAAATTTTTTGGCCGATTTGCCCAACCTGTTTGGGGAGGAGGGGAGAGTCTTTGATTTGGAATGTATACTTCCAATTCAAACTGTATCAGCCTATTGAATTCCCAAACCAAGTGCTAGTGTCACAGAGGTAACTACTGATAATGAGATTGTCCGGGGGAGGGGACAGAAATCTGCTGATCAATGTGGAGCTCATTACTTTTGAAGTTCAAGCTCAGAAAAAATAGTCACATGTGTAAGGAAATTCATCCGTATGTGATTGACATGTCTAGATCAACTCAATTAAGGAAACAAAACAGAATTAGTTTATTAAATGTAGTGCAGACATAGCAATATTTTCATCAGCCAAGTTAACAGTAGTTTTTAGATGGTGGTCAATATCTTCTTATTCAGATTTTGAGGATGCAAACATGGCTTTAGATTTTTGGGGCCAGATTTTCAGCTCTCAGCTTCTTCTTACCTGGATATACGCAACCATATTCTGCAGGTGCAAATTCTTGCCCATGCACTTCAAAAACTACTATATGTGTGCATACAAGTTATAAAATATGAACTCACAAAATGCATTTACTTTAATGGGTTCTGTTGATGCAAATTCTAACACATGTGTGTGCAGATTTTAGCATTTTTAAAGTGCAAGGGCAAGTGTTTGAACATGCACAATGTGGCTGCATGTATGATCACGTAAGTGAGGCTGGAAAGAGTCCTAGCTGAGACCAAGAAGATATGATGGGAATATTTCATTATTTTACAATCATTTACCTGACTTAATTAACTGTTTAACAGAACTTCATTGCATACATATTAATATTATGTAATTGTGCATGTTGATTGGCTACTTTAATGGGATTGTAACATTTTATTCTATTCAGGTTTATACTATATCCATCATGGTGGTATAAGAATAAATTATGGTTTATTTTCTACACTGAAACAAGCAGAGGTCTAGTATTTGATTTAGTGCATTTATCTTTTCCTTATCTTGTGTTTTCTTCCTCTTGGCTTGGTAGGGTATAGGCCACATGTTGCCTATACACTATTTTTAAAATTAAATACACATTTAAATAAACAAGAGATTACAAAATTACCTGAATAGTCTGTAGCTTTTATTCATATTTTAGGGACATGAAAGCATTGCCCATAAAGCAGCATGCTTCTGTCTATATACAAAAGAAAATTCAACAAAAGACATCATTCAAACAGATTCCAGGACAGGTTAGTACTTGCTAATTCCTGATTAAATCAATCAATACAAGAGCAGTAATTAAAACAAATGAAATCTGATCCAAGTAGCTTAAACTGCTGGAACTCAAACCAAATGATGGTGATCGGAATCTGAAGCTATCACTTTTCTAAACAAACTGGTTCTTTTAGATTAATCTGTGCTCGACCAGTATACTATTAGAGCAGTGATTTTCAACCTGTGATCTGCGGACCCCTGGGGATCCACAGACTATGTCCAAGATTTCCGAAAGGGTCTGAACCTCCATTCAAAAATGTTAAGAGGTCCACAAATGAAACAAGACTGAAAACCACTGTACTAGAGTTTCCGTTCTATTTTGCCACTTATGAAAGATTACCGCCTATCCTGTGTTTCCAGCTCATCTCTAACATAAGTCATTCTATATTTAACTGTACTGAAAATATGCTCAGGCAACAAATACAGTGAAGTAGATTATATCTTAAAACTTGCATTAAAGAAAAGCAAAACTTAACTTTGCTCTTCATGGAAATTGCTGGAAGGATAAACACAAATCATGTTTAAAGTACAGATAAACAAACTCTACCAACTGATACCAAGGAGACAACCCTTACTATAGTTAAAGTCTCAACACTGGAAAACACCACAGAGAACAAATTTTATGAGTGTCAATATGAAGTTAATCTTCCCCTGACAGAGGCTTTATTTGTACTTGGAATTCATCCTAGTTCCCATCAGCGCAAATCCCTAGTGTAGACTGGCATAGCTGAAATAACCAACACCTGTGGTGAGGCAACTTGCCTTGTTTTCAAGCAGAGAGAAGCTACAATGGTGTGCATGGCGGTTTGCCCTATCTACACTAGGGGTTTACATCAGTGCTGTGTTACAATACTGGTTGGCAACCCAGGGCTGAAATTCCACGAAGACAGGTATGAGAGAGTCAAGTAGTCACTCTCCACCTGAAAAAATTCTACTGCAAACTGCAAATCACTTGATAACGGAGATAAAGATGGCACAAGGGAACTTCAGATCTGAGTATCTATGGCCTTATCTACACAAGGTTGTTTATTTTATTTATTTATTTATTTTTAGTTAAGATATCCTACTGTTGTTTCCATTGCATCAGCTCCACAGTAGAAACAGACAAGACTTCTGTGGCCACCAGAACAGTACCATGACATGTAAAGCTGGTCTGAGCAGAGTCTGATGACCCATGGCCAGGTCCTCAACTGATGAAAACTGATGTAACTCCATTGAAGTCAATGGAATGATGCCAATTTACACCATCTGAGGATCTGGCCCATGGCACTTTAAACACCAATGGCTGCCTGGAGCCTTGTCTATACCAGTGGGAGCACTGATAAAACTGAACCAGGGATAGCAATGGTGGGAAATTTTAGTGTAGACACAGCCTAGACAAGATGGTAACTTTAGTTGGCATCAATCAGCTTTATGCAACAGATTGTTGAAAGAGTTATATTTCACCTGCTTCCTTGGCTTGGCTGAGTGAAAAAAGCCAGTATTTTGGAAACACGCTTATGGTGTGTTCTGATAAAAGACTACAGCTTAAGCTAAGCTCTTCCTGCTTAGACAAGGTGGGTGCAAAGGCAGCGTGACTGAAAAGAGAAGGAGGTCCCTGTGCAGGCATCTGGTGGGACAGAAAGCTAGAAAAACCAGTTCTTAAATGTTCCTAATACTTCCCAGTAAATATTTAACAGTAAACAGCCCAACTGTTTGGTGTTTATATTCTAAGGAAGGTTTATTTACTGGGTTTTACTGGCAGGTTGGTGTAAATGGATACTTCTGTTGAACAAAACTGCTATTTACATTAAGCCAAAAAACACAGAAGTGAACCTAAACAAAGCTTCAAATATTGCTTTACCTTTGGGTGTTCTATAAAAAATGAATATCAAAACAAAGCAAGAAACACACTACAAATATGGTACTGTTTATTAAAAACAACCAGTTAAAATTAATTCTAGAGTTCATAAAAACTTTGCTTTTAGTTTCTGATTTCATGATCAAAAATATGTCTTCCTCAGAGAGCTCCCTCTCAGATATACCATAAGTACTTATTATAAATAGGATTTACTGCAGTTGAAAAAGGAAGATGTTTGCTAGTACCCAAAAAAGGAAGATGTTTACTGGGCTATCTTGATTATCACTTCAAAAGTTTTTTTCTCTTACTTAATTGGCCTCTCAGAGCTGGTAAGACAACTCCCACCTGTTCATGCTCTCTGTATGTGTGTATATATATATCTCCTCAATATATGTTTCACTCTATATGCATCCGAAGAAGTGGGTTGTAGCCCACGAAAGCTTATGCTCTAATAAATTTGTTAGTCTCTAAGGTGCCACAAGTACTCCTGTTCTTTTTGCTAGTACCCAGTTCAACTCTAGAAACTCAATGTGATAATATAGTGTAATGGACAATATCAGGGCTTTCAGAGCTTTTATCAGAAAAGATATAAATATGGGTTCTTTTCCTTTTCCACTTGTATTATAATTGTAGAATCAAATCTTGCTCAGCTCTGATCCAGAATTTGTATTGGGTTAGTGATAGTACAAAACACATCTATATAATATTTGCATAAACTTTCACAGATAACTTAAATAGGCAAACCATCTGTTTAACTGTCACACACCCAGAAGCCATACCCATAAAAAAGAGCAGATTCACTCTGTATTTAATGTATTTTACACTCTCTCTCAATGGGCACTCTTCTGTACCTTCTGAAAGCTTATCATGGAACACCCTCACCCACTATACACACCTTATTGCACCTGCTTGCTAACAAAAATTACAGTTAATATTTTACTGGGGCTTTCATTATAACCTCGGCCCCATGTTCTATATGTTATGATTTTTTTTCCTTTTTCAATGCTTGGTCTCAACCCAAAGTTTGGTTCTGTTTTGTTTTGACTGCAAAAAATTCATTTGTCCCTTTCTGAGTCATGAAAACACGGGAGAAACAAAAAACACCACCCCTTTTCCCACTATAAAAACATCCACTATCTCCTCTTTTTTTCAGCTCCAATAACATCCTCCTACATGCTTCAAAGACTTACATTCTCCCCTCAAAGTAAAGTATTTTCTTTGCTATACCTTCCAAACACAGGTATTGCACTCCTTAATTCAAACCATAACTTTCATCATAAGGCCTTGGAGACCCTGCAGTCATCTTTTATACTGAAAATTTTGTTTTCTTCAGCATCTCCCTTGTATTCAAGACCGTATCTCATCACTTCTAAAACTAGAGGCTGCATGTGCCAATATTGTATCTTGACCCTTCCTCCCCTTCTGAAATTCTTTTTCATGCCTTATTTTAACAGTTTTTGTCTTGCTCAATCATAGGCCTTGTCTACACTAGAATATTTTACCAGCAGCAGTTCTACTGGCATAGCAATTTGGATGTTCACATTTGGCTGTTTTTAATGGTACAGTATGACCTTACATCATCGTATTGGGAAAAGACAAGGCCCTGTGGGTATGCGTCCCAGTGTCCCCCAGCACCACTATCTGATGCACTGAGTTGTGGAAAATTTTTGCAGTGCAGGGCCAGCTTTAGGCCGATTCCCCAGAATTGCGCCCTGCGCCAGGGCCCCGCACCTTAGGTGCCTTTTTAATTATTTTTTTAATTAATCCGGCGGCGGTCCGCTCCGGGGGTCTTCGGCAACACTTAGGCGGCGGGGGGTCCTTCGGTGCCGCCGAAGCCCCGGACCGCCACTGGGTATTCGAATCGGGCCCCGCAGTTCATAAAGCCGGCCCTGTTGCAGTGTATAGTGAGGCTGCTGCCATGTATTGTGGGATGCCATCAGTGCTTTCAGGGAATTGTGGGAATTTGGGATTTGCTGATAAAACTTTCCAGTTTAGACCAGGTAATAATATGTAACCAAGATTGGAACCTAGCAAGCTATGGTTTCTCTCATGCCTACCTATGCTTATGATTAAGTGTCTCAACATATTACAATTCTCTTTTCTATGATTTTAAAAATCTACTTTCTAAGGCTCCAGCACCCCTTGACTTCAAAGTGAGCTGGATCAAACACTAACTGGACATCCAGGAAGATCTACAACTCCAGAAAACTGAATCATATTGTTTTGGCAACTGGTGCTAATGTCATGTGTGTTATGAAATGGCTGATGTCTAAGCTGTCAAGATGAAACTCTCCTTGCACCCAACCCGCTGTGAAGGGGATTGCATGAGGTAAAGCACCCCTTGCCTAGGATGTCAAACTTTTTCTGAAGTTTGTTTGTATTGCAAAGCACCTACACAAAAGGAGCGTTGACACCCAGGCTCACCTTTCTAGGCTACGTTGTCCAAAATTAGCAGCTTTGGGCTAGTTGATTTCCCAGAAGACAAGTCCATGAGTTGAAGGAGGAAAAGGAAACTGTGTTCATGCTATGAGATCCCAGATTCCAGGAGAGTCTAGAGGCCCAAGACAACTGCTCCTTGGGACAGGGCAGTGGTGTCCTAGATGAGGTATCTGCAAAAGGGAGTTGCCTGTGTACAGCTTTTGACCACCTCTGTTCAAGAAATCAAGACTTGTGTACATTTTGTAAATAAATTACAGCAGAAAACACCTGACTCCATATCACCAATTTCTCCTCCAACAGGAAACCTACTTGCAAAATCTCCTTGGCAAAGGAGCTACAGCACTTCTATGCTCTGAATTCCTGTCGCTGAATTCAATTCATAACTGCATCTTAGTTTTTATTATTTCTCCACAGTCTTGCTTCCACCTACATTGCTGACCTCATATACCACTTTCTCCTCTACTACCCCACTTCTTCAACCTTGGGCTCTACAACATCTTCTCCTCAGATGTTTTCTATAGCTAGAAGTTGTTGCCTCACTTGTGTTGCTCGTGATGAACTCTCTGCTACCCCATGATTCACTCTCTCTATGCAAATCTAGAAGTAAATATTTACTGCTTCCATTCATTCTTTTCTTCCTGGAAATAGCATGCACTATTGCTTACTTATAATACAGCCATTTTAAAATGTCACTTCTTTTTCTCTGTCTCTGTACTTATTGTCCTTTTGTGCATGTATAAATTGCTGTACCTTACTCAATACAGAGCTCACTCTCTAGTTTACTCTCAGTGTAAAATGATTCATATGTGCCTTCTACAAAAATGAATTATATTGAATGTATGATACATATGCTATACGGACCAATATGGAATGGAAAAGTAGCAAATTTAGGAATGAATATTGGTCTCTGTGTGTGTGTTTTTATATATTTTAATTAAACATCTAAAACAGGGGTCGGCAACCTTTCAGAAGTGGTGTGCCAAGTCTTCATTTATTCACTCTAACTTAAGATTTTGCGTGCCAGTAATACATTCTAACGTTCTTAGAAGGTCTCTTTCTATAAGTCTATAATATATAAGTAAACTACTGTTGTATGTAAAGTAAATAAGGTTTTTAAAATGTTTAAGAAGCTTCATTTAAAATTAAAATGCAGAGCCCCCGGACTGATGGCCAGGACCTGGCAGTGAGAGTGCCACTGAAAAAAATCAGCTGGCGTGCCGCAGGTTGCCTACTCCTGATCTAAAACAACCATATTGGCGAACCCTCACCTGTTTGGGGCAAGGAACTGGAGAAAAAAACTCCACATAGGATGTTTGGAGTAAGGAAGACTACATCAGCTCTCAGAGAAGTGACCATAAACAGAAAATGCAAGGAAATTAATGCTGTGATTTAAATATGGCTTTTTTAAATGTTCTGCAGTGTCACCAGTATGTTAGTATGAGTTAAAAATACAAGTGCAAATAGGAAAGAGGTTAACTTGGACTTCTTCCTCATTCATAATTTTAAAGACTTACCTTAACATGGATTGGTGTGGCTCTTCAAAGCAAAACCACACTGCAATGGGTGGAACTTTGAGCCAGTGTTTGGCTCCTTAGGAGCTTTGCTGAGGAAATAAGGCTATGTCCACACTACAAGCACTACAGATGCACTACTGTAGCACTGCAGCTATACCACTCTAGCACTGCAGTGTAGACACTTGCTGTAACAACAAAAGGGGTTTTTCTGCCCCTGTAGTAAATCTACCCCTCAAGAGGCGATAGCCAAGTTGATGGAAGAATTCTTCTGTCGCTGCAGCGGTGTCAATACTGGGGTACAGGGCTGGCTTAACTGAGTGACTTAGCTAGGTTGACTGAGGCCTGGTTTACACCTCAAATCTAAGTGTCTCACCTACATTCAACCCTAAGGAATTGCTTGACTGATTATATACAGATGTCCTGGGGAAACTGTTATATATTTATAACATATTCTAAAAAGAATGCCTATCCACACATTAGGTGACCTTGCTATAACTTAAAAATGCATCATTATGTGGAGGTGCTGAATTGGGTGCATTGTAATGATGCCAGATAAAAAAAACCAATGTCAAACTCAATTAAGCTGTTAACTGTAATGTAGATGTGGCCATGGATCGTTGGAAGAGATGACACCCACTAAAAAGGATTGCCCAGTGGTTAGAGCACTAGCCTAAGATTTGGGTGACCTAGGTTTGAATCCCTTCTCTGACACAGATTTCCTGTGTGATCTTGGACAAGTAACTTAGTCTCTCTGTGCCTCATAATAGCATTTCCCTATCTCCCGGGAGTTTTGTGGGGATAAATACATGAAAGATTGTCAGGGACTCAGATACTATGGCAAGAGGCAGGGGCATATAAGTACCTAAAATAGATAGATAATTTCAGTTTTCACCCTCATATATGGAAAGCCATTTTACTCTTCTTGCAAAACCAAAGTCCCATAGTACAGGCAAACATCAAATAAAACAGTCACAAAATAAAGAGGGGAAAATAGCAATGTAAAGAAAACCCCTTTTAAAGTTATTTAATATTAACAATACTTGGCATTTTTCAAGTCCAAGATCAGATTATTAATTAATACCAATAAATATTTTAACCATTTCAAATGGGCCAACAGAGGAAAAGAGAAGTTAAATGACTTCCCCAAAGTCACAAATCAAGTCAGAAACAGGAAGAGAACACAAAAGTTTTGTTTCCCAGCTCTGTACTATTACCTAGTAAATAATACTCCCAACTAGCAACATATTTCACAGAGAAAAGGTGAGCAAAGATGTTCATGGTTATTCTGGCTGTCTTTGACATCTTTAAGGTAACAAATCCATGAAACTCATTCCAGCACATCCTACAAAGCACTGCAACTGTAGGCATTACAATTTATTTTATCTTTGCCATCCACCTACAAATGACTTGTTAGGATGTTATGCAAAACATTTTTGGTTCTCCTCAGCTTCACACAACCATCTGCTTTTGCAGTGAAATCCTGGGCAGATATGAAACTAGCATTCCTGGTCATGCAAAACAATGGACATGCTGACGGGTGCAAGGAAAAGAAGATGACAGGCAGTTGCGCATGCCACTGCTTACTTAATACAGGCTCCCTTCTCCTTCAGAGGCTCCGCCCTCTGGGCAACACGTGCCACTTAAGGACACAGGTCAGCTCTTAAACATGATGGAGTGCAGCCACACCTGAGCCAGGTAAACACGTTATCTCCAACCTTCATACATTTCTCCTCTCCTTTAACAATCACCTTTCAAGACAACAAAACTCTTTCTTATTATGAACAAATGTAGACTATGATCAATATAAAACCGGCTGGATCATGTCAGTCCACACCAGAAATTAGTATTTCCCTTCCATGTTAAAAGTTACCCCTGATTCTTTTATAGTTGTATTCAGTGATGTTGTAGCCATGTTGGTGCATGATATTAGAGACACAAGCTGGGTGAAGTAATATATTTTATTGGACCAACTTTTGCTGGTATGAGAGACAAGCTTTCAAGCTGATACAGAGCTCTTCTTTTAAGACAAGAGCAGCTCTGTGTAAACTTGAAAGCTAATCTCTCTCACCAACAGAAGTTGGTCCAATAAAAAATATTACTTCACCCACTTTGTCACTTCTATAGTTGTCAGTTTCTGTTAAGCAACCTTTTGGGAGGGGTTTTATTCTCCTTTCTCTGGTGCTTTGCCAGCAGGAATCAGGAAGACTTTTCCTATATATAATGTTCCATACTATTACAGAGTATGGCTTGCATCCACATGAAAGTAGCAATAATGATCCTATCTAACATTTCCATGTCTTTTATCCTGAAAGATCCTAAAAAACATTTACCAAATTATTCACAGAATGGAAATACTTCACAACTGAAATGCTGCTATTAGCCAGGTGAACAACCAGGAAACAAGCAGCTACATCATAGTAGAGGAAGAAAATATTTTGGCCCACGATTTCAGGGAAAACGCATTCCCCTATGAAAAATACAAAAATATATTTAAGGTCCACAAAGGGAAGACAAATCCTCAATTTTAAGGACTTGCTCCAAAAATTGGCACACTGGTACACTGCACAGAACTAAATGCATCTACCTCAAAATGATGAAGGGCTGAGTCCACCCTTCTAAATTTGTATCTGTGCTTCCAGGGAGTATAAATATTTCAATGCTGATATCTGGACCTATGACAGACTGGATACTGTCCATCAAGAAATTATTTTATATCTGTAAATAAATGATATAAGAATGTGTGGGGATGGCATACTCTGATTACATTAAATCAGAAAAAGCAGAGGCATCTGACAGAAAGCAACAAGGTGGAGAGAGAGAATGCTAATGTACCTTTAAAGATTAATGTATCAGATTGGGCTAACGAATATTTACATGTTAATGGGCCATTGTCAGCTGGGGAAGGTGCTGTTTGGGGAAGGCAAGTGATTGTCTATGCAACAGGATCAAAGGAGATTTTTAAATACTAGGGAGCAAAAGATAAAATCAGAAAAATGGCTACAGTTCTAGAAGGGTTTTTTCATTAAATGGGTAATTTCAGTTCCTAAGCTATGGCACCTGTGCAAACATCATTTTATCTATGTGAGTACAACACAGGATTCCATGGCTAATAATGACATAGGGACATCATACCTGACCACTTAAAAGTCCCCAGACTACAATAAACAAACAGTCCTGCAGTACAAAAGAGACACATGCAAGTGGGCATGCTGAATTGAGAGGCTGAAACACAGCTTGTCAGAGAAACAGAAACGGACATTATTTATATTAAATCTACCAGGCTATTAATTAGGGTACCTAAAGAGAATCTTTTTAATTCTCTGGTTTTCTGTAGTGTAATGCCAAAGGTTTTGACATACTTTGGCAAGACCAAATGCCCTCAGAACTAAATGTGTTTGATAGAATTTATTCTTCATACATAATTTATCATTGGTTTGACTCAATTTTTTATTCTTACTTTAGATCCATTAGGACTTGGACTATTTTGGAGAAAATTCACTTTGGGCCATCTCAAGAAAAGGTAAAATACATCTAAGCTTCTGAGGACATGGAGGGGCTCGACACTATCTCTTCCCATAGGGTGTTATCTCCACTTTTGGTCCAGTTAGTCCAAAGCATTGAGAAAGACTAAAGACCACAGATGAGAGAACAGGCTGAGGGGCAAGGATCACAAGACCACTAAATCCTTCCTACTCCCTCATATTTGCAGTCTTACTCACAGGTTTTAGAAGACTTTTGGCAGAACCAAACCTAGCTGGAGCATAAGAATACGCTTAAATCCCATTGCAGTCAATGCTTAAGTGCTTTACTGAATCAGGTCCTCAGTGAGCAATAGAAGCTTAACCAGGACATCTTACATTTTTATTTGCACTTTGTGGTTTTTTTTATTTTGTTCGGGCTTCAGGCAAAATTTTATTAGTAACAACAAAAATCGCATAGGCACAGTCAACAAAGAGCTTTGTTTATTTTCCATGGATGGAGAGTGAATTTTTGAACAGCAATTAATTCTATTTTGAATAATGTAGCTAGTTCACAGAGACTGCTTGGAATCTGTCAAAAAAACATTATGTCTAACAGTGTTGACAGATGAATGGGTCAAAGGACTCTGCAGTTCTGGTATGTTCAGTATTAGCTATTTTTTCCTTCCTCTTCTGGTTGAATGTAGGGGGGTAAATCTAGGGTGCTCAAAAGGAGAGTATTCTGTACTCTATGATATTTTGCCTTGCCTGATATTTGAAGCCAATCACCTAACTCAGGCCACTTTTCCCATCTATAAACACACACACACTACAAGCTGTTTTAAGACATATCACTTGGTTTATGTGGATATTGGTAGGATCAACAAGGCATGTCCTAGAAATATATTCACAGAAAAAAAATGCCCTGTTTTATGTTGATTTTATGGTATTACAAACCTATCACAAGTACATAAATTCATTTAACAGCATCCATGGCTCTGTATGGCACAGAATTCTGGGAACACCCAGGTAAACTGCGACTGTTGTTGCGATTACATTTTCTTGGTAAGAAAATATTCTCTTCCAAGAGGTGATAAAGCAATTATTTACTAAAAAAGAATTTTTATCTGAATACCTATGGAGTTGAGCTGAAAGCAGTTTTTATAATTCACTTTGTTGTATTTATTTTTTCAAACTTTTTAGCATAATATTCTAAAATAATTGTACCAAACTGAATTATTTCATGTCAATATGTAATTGTTTTCAACAAGAGCACTCAAAACAAAAGTATATTCAAACAAGTACATTTCTGTGTTTGACTTTCTGGTACATTCTAAATAGCCAAACTGATCATTTTAACATAGGACAAAAAAGGTATATTGTTCCAAAGCACATTAAAAAAAAAGTCCCATCACATTAACAACTGAGTTCTAAAGCTCTGAAAAATATTAATGCTGGAAATGGTGCCACTATAAGCACTGGGTATTTCTACATATGCCATCCGCTCCTATTATAAAACTTAAATTCATCCCAATTGTTGTATATTTCTGCATGAAGTCAGAGAAATTGTACTAAACAAACTTGCTCTAAAAGTGAGAAAAAAACAGAAGAGAGTGCTGAGAGTCTGTCAAATCTGATTCATACTTGCTTAAATGCAGTTCGCTTTAAAACACACTCTGCACATTGCATAGGACTCAAATGTCAGCCCAAGTATATTTACTTTAAACATAGTACCAGATTTCCTCTACTGATTTTTAACCTCAACTTTAAGAAGCTTTTTGTCTCCAGTGTGAATCTTTCCCCTCCTATACTTTACAGAAATCTTACAAGAACTGCCTCTCAGCTTGAAGGGACAGTATTATAGGGTGCCCCTTTTTACAACTTATTACAGCCACCTTTGTTTGGATAGTATTCTACATACATTGTGTGAAAGATAAATTATGGCAGCACTTACTGCAAAACAACTGTGAATGGCACAGGGTTAGAAAGGACACTGCAAACATGACTACTGGTGCCTCTCTTTCTCTGCAATGCCTGAAAACTTGTAATGTTGGCTCTCTGGGCTCTTTGCCAAAACCACACACCAGATTAAAATAGAAAGAATGGAAATAGGCAACCTGGGGTCCAAAATCTTAATTCTGACCTTATGTACAGCTCCATGGGAGGCCTGCGCAAAACATAATGTTTATATACCATATAAGGGGAAAGGGGGAAGCTGGAACAATCTTATGGAAAAAGAATGAATCAAAAAATCCTGTATATGAAGTGCACTTTTCAGTATTTTGAACCCATCAATCATGAAAAATAATCAAATCAGCACTTATAAACATTCCATTAGTTCTAAGAAAGTAACAATTTAATGTGTTTGTTAGTTCCGTATCCACAGCCTGGTTACTCTCAACTTCAGACAAACTATATTTTGACTGGATTTAACTTATTTTATTCAAACGATGGCTATGTTACATAAACTTATAGAGTTATTACTCTAATTAAATATTAAAAATAGATGACCTATTAGCATAATAAGCAAATTCAGGGTGGGAATTGAGAATGTATATTTACCATATCAAAGATGTAGCCTGCTTACTTACTCCTGTGCTTAACAAAGGGTTTTCTTCTACTAAAAATAATGGACTGAGACTCTTGCACAGCCTTCAGAATTGGGCCAAATGATTTGTTCAGTCCAGAGGATACAAGTTGCTCAGAAATTAATCCCCAGGTAAATGATTTTAATAAATTAAATACATGCGATTAGTCACAAAATTTTAGAGTAAAATACTGGCATCATAGATATAAATCTTTCACATACTTAGGGCTAGTCTACACTGGCAGCGCTTTAGCGTGGCTTGTGTAGTCGCGGCAGAGCGCCGGGAGAGAGCTCTCCCAGCAGTCTAGAAAAAACCACCTCCACGAGGGGCGTAGATCCCAGCGCTGGTGCACGGCTTACACTGGCTCTTTGCTGGCTGCTTTTTTCACACCCCGAGCGAGAAAGTTGCAGTGCTGTAAATTGCCAGTGTAGGCAAGCCCTAAATCAGCGGTTCTCAAACTTTAGCAACCCGAGGACCCCTGTTGATTTTAAAATTTTCCCGGATCCCCAAGCTCCCCCCTCCCCCACTCAGCGCAGGCCCCAAGCCCTGCTCGCTCCCTCCCTCCTAGCACCTCCTGCACACTACGGAAGATGTTCCGCAGTGTGCAAGAGGCGCTGGGAGGGAGGGGAAGGAGTTGATCAGTAGGGCCTGCGGGCCTCAGGGAGTACCCTCGCAGACTCCCAGGGGTCCACGGACCCCAGTTCGAGAAACACTGTACTAAATGATTCTATAGCATTCTCATAAAATTTCCTATGAGCTGAAGAAAGGAAGTTTGGCTTCAGATCTTAGAAGGCTCTTTGTTGTGTTTTAGAGTCCATATTTAACTTTCGCTTTTCCACTGAAGTTATGTCACTATGATAAACCACTTGAGCTCTGCTCCCATGGTGTATATCTTGTTACCAAAACCTTAAATTCAAATTACTTCCATGTTAGACATTGTGGTATATTCATTGCTTTTAAAACCACCACCTGATTTTAATTTATAAGATATTTAAAATTAACATATTTATTAGTGTAAAAGCTACATTAAAATGTATTGAAACTATTACATTAATATACTAGAAAAGCAATTGCAGTTACTCTCAAAGTAAAGTGCTTTAACATGAAAGTCACTTGAACTACAATTCCCAGAATGCTCATGTTACTGACAATTATGAATACTTTACAAATAATTCTAATTATTCTATCTATCTAGGTACGAACATGGCCTCCATCACCACAGTATTTGAGCAATTCACAAACATTAATGAGTCTATCTTCACACCAGCTTTGTAATTGTAGCCTCATTTTACAGATAGAGAATTGAGGCACAGGAAAATTAAGTGACATTCCCAAATTCACACAGGAAATTTGTGATACTCAGGAACTGAACCCAGATCACCCGAGTCACAATACAGTGCACAAGACTACCCTTCTTCTCTCACATGTCAATCCATAGATTATGACTTTATGTAAGAAGTACTATTTTTAACAATTACGCTATGGCTGTAGTCCACCTGAGTGAAAAAGAATGTTATTTCATGAGTATTTTAAATGGAAGATTTAGTGAAGCAAGGCTAAGCAGTTCTGACATCTAAACACACAAAGACCAAGACCATATTCATCCAGTAAAATGCAACACAATCATACATAACATGAGGATTTTTTCTGTAAGAGGTTTTGTGATTGATGGAGAGAGTTACAGTCTGTGAGAGGGGATGGTATTAAAGGAAAAAAGGATGGCAGGATTATCAAGGAAGGACCAGAGAGAGAGACAGAGATTTACAGCCAGCTGCTGCTGTGGTTAGAACAAGGATCTGAGACAGCAGTGGCATCACCCTGCCTCCTTTTATACCCTCACCCTCAGAACATTCAGGAACATAGAGGGCAGAGGTAGGAGGGATGAGTAAGTATTCGAACAGGCACTGCTATGAGAAGGTCACATCATTTGAGCTGCAATGGCTGATGCATCCCACAAACAGGAATATGCAGAGCCTGAGGATGCTAGAAGAAATGGAGGAACATTCCAGCAGCTTCCAATTTAGGAAAAGTCCAAGTCCAGCACAAGATTAGGGAAAAATGACATTGTTTTAAAATGCTACATGAGAACTATTAATTGGCTGTTAGTCTGGCAAGGATTTAAACATGCAAGGCAACATATCTGTATATGGTAGCTGCTAATAAAGGAGGACTGTATATCATTAGTGCTCAAGACTTCAGCCATTTGTCTAACAGCAAGGCTACTGGTTAAGGACTCACATATGTAGGAGAAAAATTTAATTTCAATGTCACAATGTTCAGGGCCTGTCTACACTTAAACGCTGCAGTGGCACAGCAGCACCACTGTAGCTGTGCTGCTGTAGTGCTTCAGTGAAGATGCTACCGATGCTGATGGGAGGGGTTCTCCCGTTGGCATAGACAATCCACCTCCCCGAGAGGCGGTAGCTAGGTTAATAGGAGAACTGTCCTGTAGATTTAGCTCTGTTTACACTGGGAGTTAGGTCAGCTTAACTGAGTCGGTCTGGGGTGTGGATTTTTCACACCCTGAGCAATGTAGTTATACTTCTCTAATTTCCTAGTGTACACCAGGCCTCAGAGTTGGCAGGGTTTTCCAGATTCTGTTCAGCTCTGCAGTTCCCAAAGGAAGAGAAAACTCTTCCATAATCAAGTTCCAGATGAAAATTCCAGACCCCTCTTATTTTGAGCAGAGGGTGCCTCTCACAGTGGAACAATGTTTGTAACACACCATTCTCTGTATGACAGTGGTCTTCAACTATTGTACTGGTGACCCCTTTCACACAGCAAGCCTCTGAGTGTGACCCCCCCTTATAAATTAAAACACTTGTTTATATATTTAACACCATTATAAATGCTGGAGGCAAAGTGGGGTTTGGGGTGGAGGCTGACAGCTCACAACCCCCCATGTAAAACCTCATGACCCTCTAAGGGGTCCCAACCCCCAGTTTGAGAACCCCTGCTGTATGAAGATGGGGGAAGGGAAAGAAAAGAAAGAACTGGGACATAGTGCTGACTTGTTACTGAGCCTGTATATATTTTTAAGTACACTTGTAGGAGCACAAGACAATACATTTATAAACTCGCCCCATGGTCAGTCTCTGTAGGAATTAATATGGTCTCAGTCATGGCTCCAAACATCAGAATAGAACTGTGCAGCTGCACTGTGTGGTTCCATAGCAAAATGACAAAATTCTTCCCTGTGTCCTGACCACAATGGGAGCCATGTACAACATCCAAGAGCAGTATTTGTCCCAAAAGATTAAACTGCTCACACAAAGTAACATCTAATTCAAACAGAAGTAATGTGAGAGCAGTTTACAAAAGTACATAAAAGTACTCCTAAGCATCCCTATAAACATAAAAAAGTCAACACTTTATGTTCATGCTCTATTTGCTTTATGTTTTTATTGAATGACTGTGATAGATAATATTAGGCTTCAGAGCACATCAAAATTCCAAATGTTAAGTACTATACTATATGTAATAGGATTTCTACATGGGAAGAAATGCTTTATTTTTGCTAGGAGCCACACTGCTTTTAACTCATTGTATGCGTTCTCTCTTATGTTATGCAAATTTAACGTTTGCTCTACAATACAACAATTCCTTGATGAACTCAGCAGAAATGAATTTTTAAAAGTTTGGACTTCAGCAGTTAGGACAGACAAATAATGACAGGATACAGGGCAAACTGAGCATTTTTGGAATTCCAACTCAAATACACCAGTGATCAATGGGCAATGACACAAGGCACACTACACACAAGTGGCTCATTTACTTTGTTATCAAGAGAAGGCGTTTTCAAAAGTGTGCCCTGGCCTGTTCAAAGTAACAAAGCATTCCACAGGGGTGTGAACAGATTATCAGGATCTGGAATAAGGCTCCACCCACTCCCATGCCTCCTCCCCTTGCATTTTATCTGTATCCAAACCTCCTAAATAGGAAGACCCAAGACACACCCTGTTTACCTCTAAATAAAACCCAAACTCCAGAGTGATTAGAAAATAATAGACACAAATACTCTGACTGTGCCACAGGGCATGTTACAACATCAAGTACCTTTAAAATTCTTTGCAATTAGCTTTAAAGTTCTTACATTATCACATATGAAAGAGACCTGAAGAAGAGGTCTGTGTAGCTCAAATGCATGCCTCCTTCACCAACAGAAGCTGGTCCCATAAAAGATATTACCTCACCCACCTTGTATCTCACATATGAAAGAGGCATAATTCATGTTACTCCATTATAATATATCAAAGGTTAACATCTGGTAAACTGTTTTTATACATGTTGATTGAAAAATATGAGAAAAAATAAAAGTTACCTATTTGCTTTTATAAAGAATGTCTCAGTGAATCCAGGTTACAAGTTTCATAAATGTTATTGATTTGATTCTTAACAGCTCACTTGAGTCTCCAAAACTCAGTTATTCATTAAGGTCTTTTGCCATAAATATAAGTATTAATAATACTTTGCATGTCTATATGCCTTTTACTGAAGGATCTCAAAGCACTTTACAAACATTTATTAATTAAATTTAACAATACCCATGTGAGTTAAATAAATATTGTGACAATCATTTTGCAAGTAGGGAAGCTGAGGCATGGAGAGATTAAATGACTTGCACAAAATTATTATTTACTATTTCTGTTACCATAGGGTCTATAAGCCCCAGTCGTGAACCAGGACACCACCATGAGCAAGATGCTGTACAAACAATGAACAAAAGGATGGTCCCTGCACCAAAAAGCTTACAGTTTAAGTACAATATGAGAAACAACAGATGGATAGACAGACTAGTACAAGAAAACAATGAGATAATATTGGTCAGCAAGATAAGCTGTGGTCTTAACAAACCAGCAGCCTAACTTCTGTCAATTTTTTTGTAGACATCACTGCAAAGGAGTTTAAAGGAGGGATCTGAAGGAGAACAATGAACTGGCTTTGCAGATGTTTACAGGGAGTACCCTCCCAAGCGTAAGGGACAGCACTGTTGAGAGTACAACGGTGCTTGTTTGAAAATTTAACAAGAGGGTGATAGAGGCTGGCATCACAGGCCAACTGACCAACTGGAGGCAGGTCTCAGCCTTTCACTACTAAATGAGAGATGATAGGCAGAGTGGGGACAGGCTATGAAGGGCCTTGAAAGTGAAGACAAGCCATGGTTGATACGATACAGAAATGGCACAAGTAATCAGTGGCACAGCTGAGAAAGGAACCTGAAAATCCATACGTTTACCATCCAGTTCCTTGCAATGTATACTGTATATGACTGACTGTTTTTCCTATGTGATCACCCTACCACAGGATATCAAACCAATATTTCAACACAAAATTCTAGACTATAACCCATACTTCGTATGTTTGTAGTGCTTAGCATAACAGGGCTCTGATCCTGATGGTCACCTCTATAAATATTAGTAAATCTTAACTATAGGAACTGCTATTGCTCTGCTAATAATATACAATTTGACCTCAGTACTTCATCTACCATTGGTTAAGTGTTGCATATAGACACACTCCAGGGAGGGATAGCTCAGTGGTTTGAGTATCGGCCTGCTAAACCCAGGGTTGAGAGTTCAATCCTAGAGGGGACCGCCTAGGGATCTGTGGCAAAATCAGTACTTGGTCCTGCTAGTGAAGGCAGGGGGCTGGACTCGATGACCTTTCAGGGTCCCTTCCAGCTCTATGAGATAGGTATATCTCCATATAGTATTAGTACATCTCAGGCAGATTTGAATAAAAAAATCAATCATTGCAGGACATATTTTCAGTGTTAGTTTATACTTTCATTCTCTCTTCCAAATTTTAACTAATAAAGTCAAACAAGTACTTTAAAGCATTTCTGTGGATTTTTCTGATTACAGTAAAGGCCCTGCCCACAAATCACAAAAACAGAACTTGTGTCTAAAGGATTCCACAACACCTCAAACACTGTCCTGTTTCCCTAGATACTGCACTATTGGATCCCAAATGAGGGTCTTTACAACACTGGAAAATGTAAAACAACATGTGATTCTTTACAAGTAGGCTAACACTTTAGTACAAATGGTGTAACAATGCATTATTTTGTACTGTGTCTTTCATACAATTTGTATTCGCAAATGTGTTATAGTTCTCAGAAAAACAGACTCTCTTGTTAGACAGGAATGTGCATTCAAGCATTTCCTTTAGATATTAAAAAAATAATTTTTTAACATGGCATGTGGAATTAAACAATTTTCTGTCTAACATGATCTGAAATAGACTAGACGCTACCATCCCCAATTCAAAGTATAGAAAGAGAACTTAGTTATTTCTGACTGCAACTTATGGGAATAGTGATTTTATTTTTCATCTCAGGTATCTCATAAAAGCTCAGCTGATTTTTTTCAAAATTCCATACAAAGGCCCCCAATCCTGCAACTGACCGCATGTGTTCACCCCTCCTCCTGCACTAGTCAACCAAATTCATCTTTATATTTAGACCTAGCATGGAAAATTTCAACCTGAAAGGAACTTTTTTGAGACAGCTATGAGCAACTGGAAACGTGGGACTATTACGGAAACAATTCAATCTTAACTGCAACACTGGCTATGATGGTACTTGGCACCCTAACCCTAACCCTTTCATCCAATAATCTCCAACTATTTTACCATTGTTATTTAATTACAGTACCCTTGCAACATTCATGTGAAACAGATATGTATTAGCACTATCTTTTAGGCCTTGTCTATACTACAAAGTTTTTTGTCGTAAAAACAGTGGATGCGTACACACTGCGATGCGACTTTTGGCAGCAAAAACGCCCTGTTTTGGCGACAAAAGAAAACTACCCCGACAAGAGACATAAGGCTTTTTGCACACAATTTTTGTTGACAAAGTGCCAATGTAGACACCATGCTTGATTTTATCGCTTTAATTGGCCTTCAGGTGTCCCACAATGCCACTTGTGACCACTCTGGTCAGCAGTTTGAACGCCACTGCCCTGCAGCCAGGTAAACAACCATCCACCCCTCCCCTTTAGAAGCCTTGGGAATTTTTGAAATTCCATTTCCTGTTTGCTCGGCATGGAGAGGTTTCATCGCATCTTCCCAGGTGACCACGGCAAGTTATTGGTGCAAACGCTCTCCCGCTTGGACCACTGCGGAGCTGCTCAGTATATGGGGAGAGGAGGCTGTGCAGTCCCAGCTATGCTTGAGCCGTAGGAATTTTGATACCTACAGGTAGATTTCTCGAGGCTTGTGCAAAAAGGGCTGTGATTGGGACATGCTGCAGTGCAGAGCAAAAATAAAGGAGCTAAGGCAGATGTAACATAAGGTGAGGGAGGCAAAATGTCACTCCAGTGCTGCACCTAAGACATGCCAATTTTATAAGGAGCCGGATACTATCCTTGGTGGCGACCCACCTCCACCACCAAGAGCCCTGTAGATACTTTGGCAGGCCTGGAGGCAGCAGAAAAAGGACCTAATCCGGAGGATGAAGTCATTGATGAAGAGGTGGAGTTAGACGACGATGTGGAGCTCCCAGCGGGGTCACCCAGTGGGGCAGGCATCCAGGAACTGTTCACCACTCCAGAGGTGTCTAGCTAATCTCAGCAGTTGTTCTCCAGTGAGCAAGAAGCAGGAGAGGAGATGCCTGGCTGTGGTTTGTGTAGCGCGAAGATGGGTTCAGGGTATAGAAAGGTACAAGGCTGGCTGTGTTTCTGTGTGCTGAACATTTTCCTGTGAAGCTAATCAGTATGGCAGAACAAGGTGTTGATGCACGCCAAATCTCACTGGAATCCTCCAGAGAGATCTCTAGGAAAGTTTCCTGGAGATACTTGGTAATCCTCTGCCGAAGGTTCATTGGCAGAGCTGCCTTGTTCCTCCCCTCATTGTAAGAAACTTTCCCGCACCATTCAGCAATCACTTGTGCAGGTACCAAAGCGGCATAGAGGTGAGTAGCATAGGGACCAGAGCAGAAACAACAAGCATGTAGTAGATGTACCCTCTCTTCCCTGCTTACCTCAGAAGTGAGATATCTGCTACAATGACCCCTGCCTGTGGAAAAGTGTGGGAGAATTTTAAATTTTTTTCCCCTAGTTGGTTGCACTGCAACCCTTGCAGAGTGCTCTTTTCCCCACGTAGAGCGCCCCCCACCCCAGCCAACACTCACCATGCTTTGGGTGTTCGCAGAGATGTGTGCTTTCCAAGGCTCAGTGAGAAAGAGATTGTTATGTTACCAGAGGTGTATTTTACTGAAATGTTTCAATGCTGTGCATTAATTTAATAATCATGCTTCTGTGAATTGTTCCTTCTGCTTTGGCAGATGTGGCCTTCAGGAACATCCCCCCGCCCACCAAGAGATTACGCAATGTACAACATGTGCCTATGACCATGGGAATATTATCCTCACTGAGGTCTAACCTGCCATAAAGGCATCGCCAGCGCGCCTTTAATCTGCCAAAGGCATTTTCCACTCTCATCCAGCACCTACTCAGCCTGTTGTTGAACAGCTCCTTAGTGCTGTCCAGGTTTCCAGTGTAAGCTTTCATGAGCCACAGCTATAAGGGGTATGCCGGGTCTCCCAGGATCACTATGTGCATTTCAATATCCCCCACTGTAATCTTCTGGTCTGGAAAGAAAGTCCCCGCTTGTAGCTTTCTAAATAGGCCAGTGTTCCTGAAGATACGTGCATCATGCACCTTCCTGGACCATCCTGCGTTGATGTCAGTGAAACGCCTACAGTGACCCATAAGCGCCTGCAACACCATGGAGAAGTACCCCTTCTTATTGATGTATTCCTGTAACCTGCATGACGATACAATCTCACCATTCAGTGCTTGTTTCCCGAGCCCAACAGCGATGGTCCACTCTCTGCAGCTGTTCTGTGAATGCCAAAAGCAATTGAAAGTTGCTCCTATCCATATCATACAGCCTGTCAGGCAACTGGGAGTCTTCTTCAGTTAGGAACTTTGTGATTAACTGCGCTATCATCCACGATGTCCTCATGACAGTTATCAGAGCAGTGCAGGATCCATCCCTTCTCACAAAGATGCCAGCATGCACAGCAAAGAAGGAATGTCAAAAAACGCCATGAAAGAAAGCCAGAAGCCCATGGAATGCTGAGACAGAAAGCGATGCATCATGGGACATTCAGCCCTGTCGCAAGATGTGCCACGATCTGCTCCGCCTTCCCACAACACCTAGCGACAGAAGGTGTCAAGCAGGACTGTGGGATAGTGTGATCTGCGTTGACCCACCTACCCGTTAGGGGGCGGTGGGGAGCTATGAGGTCACTGGCTGGCCTGGGTCACGCCTCTGTCAGCGGGGAATTAGCGGCGGGGCGGCCGCCAGCCAGAGTCTGTAGCGCGCCCCTCAGGCAGGGGAGCGCCGGCTAAGGTCAGTAGCGCGCCCCTCAGGCAGGGGAGCGCCGGCAAAGGTCAGTAGCGCGCCCCTCAGGCAGGGGAGCGCCGGCAAAGGTCAGTAGCGCGCCCCTCAGGCAGGGGAGCGCCGGCAAAGGTCCCGGCGTGGCTCGGCCGGGTAGGGGAACGCAGGCCCACCCTACACCACTGCGTTCCAGACGAGGGTCCCGCCACTGGATCAGCAGCGTCCTTCCGCAATACAGACTCACCACTGTGCAGCTCTGTCCCTGGGCTACTTCCTACCCGATTGCTCGTCCGAATCCCTCTGGTCCCGCCGGTGCGTCGGGGTAGTCCGCTGCTGGCAGCTCCAGCTCCCCTTCAGGCTCCTCCAGTTCCTCTGGGTACTCGGCAGCGGGCAGTCCTGGCAGCCCCAGTCCGTCCTCCAGGTGGGGTCTCCACTGGTCCAGGGCCTCCCCTGGCGTGGCAGCAGGGTCTGAAGGGAGCAGCCCACGGTCTGCGTCTGCCTCCCTCCCTGGTGCTGCCCTAACTGAGCTAAGGGTCCCGCCCTTTATACTTCCTGTTCCACCCCTCCCCTTCCGGGGGGTGGAGCAAGCTTGGGCTGGCCCCGCCCACTCAGGCTGAGGGAAAGGCCCTTTACCCTCAGGTTCGGAGGGCAGCCACCCTGGCCCCCTACAGATAGGTACCCACAGTGAACTGCTCACACTGTTGATGCTAGTGCCCTAAGGCCTGGTCCACACTAATCCCGCACTTCAAACTAAGATACGCAACTTCAGCTACGTGAATAACGTAGCTGAATTCGAAGTACCTTAGTTTGAACTTACCGCGGGTCCAGACACGGCAGACAGGCTCCCCCGTCGACTCTGCATACTCCTCTCGCAGAGCAGGAGTACTGGCGTCGACGGCGAGCACTTCCGGGATCGATCCGGGATCGATTTATCGCGTCTAGACAAGATGCGATAAATCGAACCCAGAAGATCGATTGCTTACCGCCGGACCCGAAGGTAAGTATAGACGTACCCTAAGTGTGGACATGCTCTGCTGACAGAGGGAGTGAGTGTGAACATGCATTACCAATTTTTATTACAGCGCTTTTTGAGTGTCGATATAATTTTTGTTGACAAAACTCTGTAGTGTAGACAAGGCCTAAAATGGGTAAACTAAAAGAGGTTAAGTCATTTGCCTAAGATCACATGGCAAATCAGTGGCAGAGCTAGGAACAAAATCTAGATCTTCAGATGCCCAGTCCTGGTTTCAAATCTCTAGAAAATGCCCTTTTACATTTAACACTATATGTCATTAATGAACACAAATGAACCGACAAATTATAGAAAATGAAATGCCTGTAAATGTTACACTGACACTCAATTCCCAACCCTTGAGTGAGTAACTGTAAGAGAAGAATGCTCAAAAAGAAAACCACACTTTGTTTACCCTGGTTATCAGCATTATGTTAGCAGATCAGTCATGTCTTTACCTGCAAACCTGCTAGCTGAGCAGCTGACTTCCCCTGAAGGCACAGAGTGTGAGCCACAAATGCATTCAAGTCCTCCAGAGAGAGACTGTCCACCTGAAACAGGGATAAAAAAAATCTGAGCTGTGAGCTATGGAAGAAAAACCATTCTGCAAATTGGTCTTTATCACTGTGTAAACACATACACACAAAATGAGTAGGGCAGTGGTGAAGGAGTGACATTCCAACAACCAGAATTTAGATAAAGAAAAAGAACACGGTACTTAATTTCACAACTCCATTTGTGTAGCTTTGTATTATTTCCACTCTCCACAACTCTACCCAAAAGCTAACTTTCACATTCTCCCTCTTCTTTTTCTTTTAGGACCTTGATAAGTAGTACCAACAGGATATCTACCAGTAACCACAATACCAAAAGTGTTCCAATAATGATGCTACTTCAGAGGTATAAAATATCTTTACAGTACAAAATCACTCTACCACTAGGATCCCAAAATGAAGACTAATTGAACCAGCATAGTTGACGGGTATGAAGATTTATCTTCAGTACAAATGCTCTACTGACCATCAGTAGAAAGATATAAAAAATTAGCTACATCTTTAAAAAATGGGTGTGTCAGTAAAAATGACAAAAATTTCTTACTTCAAAGTAAATTTCCAGGTTAGATTAATCCTTGGTTGTTTTTTTGGTGGGGAGGGAGGGGCAGGGTTGGATTTTTTTTGTGGAAGGAATTTAAATTTTTTAAGAAAATTGGGGAAAATCACCCTCTTATGAAAAACAACCCAAACAATAGAGGAAAACTCTGAGTTTCATCTAGTTGTTTTCATCAGATGTTTCTATAAGGGAAGGAGAGGTGGGGTCTGCCCACCCTGGAAGAAGCAGACGGTGTGACTCCCTGAAATCCATGGGTCTCTGGAATCTGACAGAGGCAAAGGGCCATCTGTGTGGAAGCCCTATGGTTTTGCACCAGCAACTGCTCCCCCACACTCCCTGTGCTCTTTCTGCAGCATGGATCCAACTAAGTTATTATCTCCTACTTCTCCCCCAAAAGAATGCAGACTTAACCTGTGCATATATGTCAATGCTGAATATTTGCTAATATTGTTGAGGTTGTAATAAGATTTTGATTATACTGTGAAGGAGATCCATGTGATATGTACAATGTTTCTCCTTATCAGCTGGAAACAGAAGGAAGTTTTCTGTGAATATATGGAACCTGCATTGTCAGTGCAAACATGCTGATTAGAGATTCAGGTAAAGTTAAGAGGTATTCCATAATTTGGCATTTCCTTGCTTTTAAGGGTTTTCTTTGGGGGAGGGGGACGTTACACTTATCCAACCACGATCCATTTTAAACAAAGAGTTTGTTTATGGAATTAATACTGTTTTATTAAATTTCAGAGAGAAGTGCAGGAGGGGGAAAAGGGCAGATAAGTCAATGGGAAAGAACCAGGGAAGAGGAGAAACACAGAGAGAAGTCTTCTACTGTAACTTCATTTACTCTTCTTAGATGATAAAAAATGTTTAATCCACCCACCCTCGATAAAAATGACACCATCATAAATCTGGAAGACTTTGCATTAGGGACTTCTGTTGAACCCCCCTTTCCCCATTCAAAACCCTCTTTCTTTGGAAGGTCTTAAACCTTGCACAAAGCAGGATTGGGTCATAGATATCAGAATAGTGTAACATTGCAAAGTACTCCTGCCATTCATTAACTCCACTCAAGCGTAAGTTATTGATTGGCTGCTAAAATCTGATGATAATCTTACCAACCCCAAATTCACCCTCCCCTATTTTTATTTTCAAGGCAGGTGATACCTTTGTGTAAACAGCAGCAAGGGAAAATTACTAAACCTGAAAACCCTAGTATGTGCAGCCAACAAAAAGAGTGATTTTTAACTACAGAACATTTATTAATTTTGTTCTAAAAAAAGGAGCCCCCTCAATAAACCTCTCTATTTTGCTTTTTGGTGGCTGTATTTTTTATTGTGATACACACAATCAGCCAAAGAACTTAAGAGCTTATTCAAATGTCAAAATACTCATTTCTAAGAAACACTTTATTTAGCATTTCCTCCTGATTTGATCAAGCATTTATCACACACCCAGTATCAGAGCATTTATAATTTCTTAATAGCCTCAAAACTAAGTCTGGCTTCACCTACCCCAAAGACTGTTCATGACTTAATCTCATTTGTCCTATTCAGATTTTTAAGAGTAGATGTACCACTTGGATCTTTATTTTTTAACATTTTATTCTTAATTCAGAGACGTTTAATTGGTGCTCACACACAGAGGAGTGCTGCACTTTGTTTTCTAAACTAGTACTGTTGATTTAGAGAGACAAGGTGGATCAGATATCATCTTTTATTGGGCCAACTTTTGTTGGTGAAAGAGACAAACTTTTGAGTTTACGCAGAACTCTTCTTCAGATTTGGGAAAGGTACTAGTGTCACAGCTAAATGCTAGGTGGAACAGATTGTTTAGCATAATGAGTTAATACACGTAGCAATAAACCATTCAAGATGAAATGGGCAGTTAACACCTCTGCAGTCATAGGACAAATGAGGGGGGTTAGTGGATTACAGATTGTTGTAATGAGCCTTAAATCCAGTGTCTTTATTGAGTCCATGATTTTTAGTGTCTAGCAAAGTTATGAATTTAAATTCCCAGGCTTGTCTTTTGAAGGTGTTGTGCAGATTTTCTTTGAGGATGAGGACTGAGCGGTCAGATAAGGAGTGAATGTTCTGAGAACCATGTTCACCACAATTGATATGGTGTTTCTGTCTGTGTGATAAATGAAGGGGGGGGAGAGGTTGCTCCCTTTTACGGACATCCAGCCAGCCAGCAGCTAAAATCCCTCTTAGTAGCTGTTCTCTAATTGCTCTACCTGTAAAGGATTAAAACAAGACTCCCCTTTTATAGGTCTGTGGGTGTTCTCCCGGGGAGAACCGAACAGGGCAACATCTATGTTGGAAGAAGCTTGGGGCCAGGTATCATACCTAGAAACTATTCATTTGAAACCTCAGATATGTAAGTATATCAGGAAATGTCTAGGAAGACACAATTAGGTTTATCTCTTTTTATTTCTTTATGGCTCTGGACTCCTCTGTGCTAACCCCCGGTGCTTTTGTTTTGCTTGTAACCTTTAAGCTGGACCTCAAGAAAGCTCTTCTTGATGCTTAATCCTTGTACACCTCTACCTCGATATAACGCTGTCCTTGGGAGCCAAAAAATCTTACCGCTTTATAGATGAAACCGCGTTATATCGAACTTGCTTTGATCCGCCAGAGTGCGCAGCTCCCCCCACCCTCCCGGAGCACTGCTTTACTGCGTTATATAAGAATTCGTGCATTTGGGTGGTGGCAGCATCTACCCATCCAAGGTCAGAGAAAAGCTGTAACCTTGGGAGTTTAATACAAGCCTGGAGTGGCCAGTATTAATTTTTAGAATCTTTGTGGGCTCCCACCTTCTGCTCTTGAAGTGCCAGAGTGGGGAATCAGCCTTGACAGTCTATCATCATTTTTGTGTGTGACTTCATTTGAGAGTGTAATGGTCATCTCATTTCACCCACACTGTTGTTATTGGGGCATTAAGTGCACTGGATGACGTACACCACACGTTCTGATAGGTGTGTGTAGGACCCATGGATCTTGAAAGGTATGTGGTGAGGGGTACAGATCACCATAGAAATGGAGATAGATACAAAACCTACTGACAGTTGTTCTGGCAGGGTCTGGGCCACTTTGAGTTGGTGTTGCCTGGTCTGTGCGGAGCTTGCTTCTGATGATGAACATGTCAACATGTTAGGGGATTGTTTGAATGCCAGAAGAGGAGATTTGAGAAAGATTTATTTCAGCATGTGGTGCCCATAGAGCATGGGTATTAATTGTTTAACGATACACCATATGAGTTCCAAGGTGGGGTGGTAGGTGACAATGAGGGGCATGCAATCGGAGGGTTCCCCCTCCCCCCAGTATTGAAGAAAGTTGTCTCGGGGTATCTGAGTGGACCGTTACACTGTTGATTTATGCAGTGAAGCTTCAGTCTTTGACAGATTCTTTTTGCTCTTGCTTAAAACAGCCTTCTTAAAGTTTTCATTAAATACATGAAAAATAAATACTGAGAAAGCCAGTCAGTCAATCCATATGCTGGTGCTTACAAAAGTTAAAGTTACAAGCACGAACAAAGGCACAGGTGACCATAAGCTATTTCCTTCTGTTGCCTTTCTTGCTGCAGGCATTGGAGAGATACAGTTGGGAAACTGGTGTCTTTTTTTCTCTCTTTAAAATTAACTTTCAAATATAACTAAAAAACTTCTAAGCAGTTATATGCCTTAAAACATATAGGTCAGGGTGTTATACTGAACCGTCATGGGTGCAGATCCATCTGATCCCCAGTGGGAGCAGAAGGTGACAGTTAATGGCGAAACAGTCACTGGATGGAGATACTGGGACTGTGAAGACTATAGATCGGGGTGGGCAAACTGGAAAAAAGGAAAAAAAAAAAAAAAAAAAAAACCTTAACAGCGACTATCTGTTTCTATGGCTACTCTAGGCCTTCTCATCAGCTCCCATAACTTCTTCACACCACCTCGTCAGCTCCCCCAGTTCAAAACCAGGATGAATGGCCATAGCAATTCTCACATGCAAATACAAATTCTTATCTGACTGTAATAAGAAGTGATGTACGTATTTCTGCTGTTACTCTAAAATATTTGCTGCTTATGTACCTAAAACAATGAAAACCAAAAGAAATTTAGAACTGAATATATGAATTCATTTTATCCATTTCTAAGAGATTTTTAACACATTCTTCACAATTTTAGTCACCTTTTAAAATAGTGAACTCACAAATATATTTTGCTTTATTAGTGCAACAAGAAAATATTGGCTTAATCTAATTTGATTAGATTTTCTGTTATTTCCTGTTTCTGTGAACTCTCTTTTGATTAAAATATAATTTGTTTTCTCTGACTTTCATTTTCTTAGCAGTGGGCTTTTATTTGTATGTGAAAATAGGATCTTCCTAATTTTCTTGTACTCTCCTCAGCCACATGAATTAACCCAAACTAAGATTTCTTCACTTGGAAAGAACATGTGGGAATTGTACAAATGTGTGCCATAGCCACTTTCCCCCTCCCTTTAACTGGTTGCATTTACAGTACAGATTCTTAATGAGAAAGTACAAAGGCACATGCTTAAGTGCTTTGCTGAATTGGGGCTGACATGATTTTGACTGTGTTAACTATGTATCACTCTATCCTGGATACCCTTCATACATTGCATACTAATATCCGTAGGGGTTTTTTTGGGTAGGACTAAGGGACGGGAGAGCAAAATAATCTCTGAAGAAACTTAGGCTCCTCTTCCTCTTGGTCAGGAAACACAATTTTTAAAAAAAATCCTGTGTCACAATTTTGCTATTAACTGCACCTTTGACCCCCCGCACCTCTGGGTCTTCTCTGAGGGCAACCTCTTTAGGTTTCCAGGTCCCAGCTGTTCACCTCTTTTGGGCAGAGACCTGTGTCTCCTTCCCTCCAGACTGAAGGTTTAGGCTTATAGTCCCTCTGCACCTCACTGTGGTTTCCCCACCAGGTCTAACTGAGGCCTGGCACCTCTGGTTAACCTCTCTCCAGGGGCTATAACAGTATATACAGTTTATCAAAAAACCTTAATGAAGCAAGCACATTTATTCTTAAAGTAAAAGTATTACAGAGAAAACAAAAAAAAAATGTTCCCATGCACACGCTAAAAGCTTATCAGAGGTCATTCGTCATTTTTTCAAATATCATGACATGAAAGAAACACAAAAAGAAGAGACATAATTTGCAAATAGAGCCAGGTATAGGGAGAAAATCCTACGATTACATTTTTAGTTATTTTTTGTTAGGATGCGCAAAGGTCTTTTGCCAGAGGCATTCAAAAATTAAGATGTATAATTTAGGAAACAGTATTTTCTCAGACAGGATGACACGAGTTAACTGGAGTAATAAAAAATACTGTAATTTAGTACTATTAATGTAATCAACTATGCTTGAGCTAAAGATGGAGAGATAAATTGACACAAGTGTGAGCAGCAAGTGCTGGTTACATAGTAACCATTCACTTTACCTGCAGGGTAAGGTAAATCAGCAGACAGCAGACAGCCGCAACAGGTGCGTCCAGCAACTGGAACTCCTCCACCATGTCCTGAAGGTGAAAGCATGCCAAAAACATACTATACCGTAGTGTTTGCACCTCTGGTCCTTTAGTGAGCCACAATGTTCTCAAACTAGGTGTTCCACCTACAAAAGAAATCCATTATTTTATCTTTGTAATAGGAAGATAAGACAAGCTTTGCCTATTAAATTAAACAAGTGGTTCTCAATCTATTTATCATTGTGGGACACAAATGCAGCTCTCTATGTGTTGTGTGGGCCATGTCCACACAATATATACACTAACCGTATGAAACCTGAAGATGTCACATGGGCTGCAGCTGTGTGCTGATTGTGCCGCAAGTGGCCCATGGGCTGAGAACCACTGAATTAAACATTAAGAGGAAATACTTGTTCTGCTCTTTAAGTTTGCAAGGAACAAAATGTGAAAATTAACTGAATTTACATTTGTAACAAAGTTTGGTTTTTTTGGGGGGGGGGGGAGGAAAGGGGGCTGCAATCTAAACAAGTTTCATTGAAGAGAGTTACACTTTTATACCCGGGTAGTGGAGGCACCTCTGAGCCAAAGGGGATTCATCCCTTGGGACAGCAGGCTTTGTCTGCACTACTGCCGTTCCCGTAAGAGCTCCAGTGCGCAAGGAGAGGTCAGAATTAACCTGAAACAGGGGTTTGATAGGAATCAGCATGTCCCCCAGGGGGTAAATCAGTGCGTCCTTAGGAACCGTGGTCATGCCCCTCTCTGGGCCAGCACCTACTTTTAGGAATGACACTGGTATTCCCCTGGCAGAGTAGAGGTTGTAGGTAACTTCTGCCACAGCAACTCCTCTTGAGCAGTCCACTACTGTCAGCCCCCTGCATTAGGTCCAGTGGCATAGTCCAGAGCTAAATCAAACCCACCAGGGCTTATTTATTCCCCCAGACTACAGTATGACAATGTCACTACTAAGAAACACACATGCGTTATGAGACTAATTATGTATCACGTTATATCAATCGAGGCATTTTTAGTGGACTCTTCAGTATGGTAACTAGGGAGATCCACAAAGGCTCCTAACTCCTATTATTTTCAATGGAATTTTGGAGCTCTCCACTTACATTACATTTAATCCACGGTCAAAATAAATAATACTGTGGGTGAAATGCCAGGTGGATATCTAGACAGCTGCACCGAAAAATCCCAATTAATGATACACACCTACTGTAAAGCAATGTTGCTTTTGTTGTTGAATAAACAGAGAGGTGCTAGTTTTAAGACTGGACAGACAAAGCTACATTTGGTAACACATCTTCCTTTATGATGAGCAGCAGCTGCATTCTACAATTAGGGCCACTTGGCAACAAGCGATTAAAGTGTCAAGGTGCTGAGATCTAGATGGCTGACGTGTTTATTTAGCAAAGAAAGCCATTAACCAAATGGTACTGTGCCCAGAGAAAGAGAAGTTAAAAAGCAAATCCTTAAATATTTTCCTCCCTCACTCTCCAGAATGTTTACTTTAGTCTCAAGACTATGGTTCCCATCAACAGATGTCAATCACAGGAAAAAGAACTGTTCATGCAACTTTGACAAAGTTATTTGCTTTTACCGTCCCAAATAAATGGTGATTTTTCAGTCTTCAATCATTTTGTAGGAAAAATATATATATTCTTCAGGAAAACATTAATAGTTTGACATTAATTAGCAAAAAGAATAATAATTTGTGCTAAAAATAAGACTATTATACCATCACAGACAACAGAAGTGATAGTGTCACTTTATACAGTATTGATGAGACCTAGAATATTGAGTCCAATTCTGGGAATCGCTGCATCAGAAAAAAGTCGACAAGCTGGAGAGAGTTCAGAAGAGCAACCAGAGAGAGTAACTTGTGGGGGAGAAAAAATAAAGATAAAATAGTTATGCAACTGCCCTCTGGATAGGCAGAGACACTCCAAGAGTCAGTTAATAGAAAGTAATCTCTTTCATCTCTAATTTCTAAGATTTTATAAGTGAATTTTATTTCAAGAGCTTAGATAATAATTTTACTATTTTCAAAACAACACTGCTTAACAACTGCAATGATCATGGAAATCATGTTATATGAGACAGAAATGAAGATCCAAGGACTGGCTCCTCCACAATACATCCCTTGAACAAGTACAATGTACATGCATGCAGGTATGCTGAAAAAATCTCGGCAGAAAAATCAATATATCTCCTCTGTAAAAGATTGCTGATTCCATCATTAATTTAAAATCCACATGTGCGGTGGGAAGAAGAAGGACTTGTGAATTATGAGTTATTTGTACTTGTAAAGGAAACATAATTCTATCTTCTAACTGAACCTACCAACCAATAATAATGCTTCCATCCAAGGATCTCCAAGTATTTTACAAGTAATTAAACTCACAATGCTCTTAGGAGTTTGCTATTATATAACCCTCACTTGACAGACAAGTAAATTGAAATGCAGCAAAGTTTATTGACTTGCCTAAGGTCTCACCAACAATTTATGGCAAGCCAAGATTAGTACATCGAAATCCTGATTTCCAGTTATTTGTTCTAACCACTAGACTACGCTGCCTCTCTGCTAGATTTAACAATAACTATAATACATTCCTGAGGAAAGAGAGAGGTTTACTTGGATATGGAAGAAAAATACATTTTTCTTCTAATACTTCTGGATATTCTTATTAAGGGCTTATCTACACGGTGCCACAATCTGAATTACAAGAGTGTGAACTGTAGTGCACTTGAGCGTACCATGCTCTAACTGCCCCATGTAGACCGTGCTAGTGTGAACTAAAAGATACCTAGTTTGTGTTGACGTAGTCCCATTTGAAAAAGGACGACGTTAATGTGCACGAGGTACCTTTTAGTCTGTCCCAGCAGGATCTACATGGGGCACTTAGAGCACAACATATTAGAAATGGGACTACAGCAACACAAACTAGGGACCTTTTAGTTTGTGCCAGCGAAATCCAGATTGGACAGTTAGAATTCAACATATTGGAGAGCTCTACAATTCACACTCCTGTAATTTGGACTGCAGTGCCATGTAGACAAATCCTTTGATTCACTTTTGGTTAAGTTATTTAAGAAACAAAATGGAAAAAAAATCAGAATTGATACTTGGGCAGTTGCTACTAGCTGGATTATTCAGGGGGAAATTAACTGTCCTATCTGAGATTTAACAATTACAAGTTTATGTAATCAAAGAAAGATGCCCTATAACTCTACAAGATTTTTGTCATTTTCAGTCTTCCTTTATTATGCAATAAAATTGTGTGAAGAACTAAATTTAGGAGTACTCATGCTTATACCCCTTGTGCATTCCTAGAGTGAGAATATCACCAAAATGAGTGGTCTGGTCACCACAGGGTTATGATACTTTTCTAACAAGAAAGATACTTTTTAGTCAACATGTGAAAAGATCATTGATCAAATTAATTTTTCCTTTTAATTCATGTGCTAGAATAAATGTTGTATTTAAATGTGATCATGTATGAATAAAAAACAAGGAAACCTCACATGCATAGTAAGTCTTTATTTTGGTTGGCTGAGCTTCAATAATTGATTTATAATAAGCAAGTAATGCATTCAGACACAAACTGGTGGAATGCATTAACACCTCAGTGTCATTAAACTCTAGGTTTACATGAAGCTGCTGTATAAATTTACACCAACCTAAGTCACGTCACCACATGGTACAAGCACTGCAGGTGCAATATACGAGCCGCACAGTTTAAAAGAAAAAAATACAGCTTCTCAACCTGAATAAATAAATGAGAGTTGAGATGTGGCTTTATAGTAAAGAATGATATAAATATAATTATAAAAATATAAAACAAACATTTGAGCTGTTTTACATGTATATGAAGAAACAACTATAAGAAGGGATTTAGAAGACTGCTTATCAGGAATGCTTAACATTAACCTGTCAATCATCTTGGCCGCTTTTAAAGGTTTACTACTGCAAGCCAGAATACTTGTTAAATCTGAGTCTTTAAAATAAATCTTTGAATACCCTCTTGATACCCAAGTATATCCATTACATATGCCTGTAGTAACCAATGATTGGAACAATGAAAGTACAGTACATCCAGGCTCCTCCAATATGAAGTGACTTATATTTAAATTCACCTACAGTATCTGAGATTTTTTGACAACAAAATGAAAAGCAGCATCAGAATATGTTTGTGACAGTAAAATACAGACCCTGAATACATCAAATGGATCAGCTATCTTCAGGAGATAAGGATATTTTCAAACTCATTAAACGGTACATTCCTAATACACTTCACTTCTCTGTTATCAAATCTAATCTCCGTTACAAATGTTTTATCAGCATCTTGTTTGCTAGATTACTTCTGGAAGCCAGAATATATAGATTAAATATATATGCATTTTCCTTAAACAGATTTGTATATTCTAGGGTTGCCAACTTTCTAGTCACACAAAACCAAACACCCTTGCCCCGCCCCTGCTCTGAGGTTCTGTCTCCCGCTCACTCCATCCCCCCACCCCCGTCACTCACTCTCCCCACCCTCACTCATTTTCAGCAGGCTGGCTCAGGGGGCTGGGGTGCAGGAGGGGGTGATGGCTCCAGCTGGGGGTGTGGGCTCCGGGGTGGGGGATGGGGGCAGAAATGAGGAGTTCAGAGTGTGGGAAGGGGCTCCAGGCTGAGGGAGTGGGTTGGGATGCGAGAGGTAGGGTGACCAGACAGCAAGTGTGAAAAATCGGGACGGGGGTGGAGGATAATAGGAGCCTATATAAGAAAAAGACCCAAAAATGAGGACTGTCCCTACAAAATCGGGACATCTGGTCACCCTAGCAAGAGGGGGTGAGGGCTCCAGATGAGGGTGCGGGCTCTGGGGTGTGGCCAGGGATGAGGGGTTTGGGCTGCAGGAGGGGGCTTGGGCTGAGGGGTTCGGAGGCAGAAGGGGACTCTGGGCTGGGGCAGGGGGTTGGCATGCGGCGGCGGTGACGGCTCTGGCTGGGGATGAGGGGTTTGGGATGCAGGAGGGTGCTTTGGGTTGGCAATAAGGGGTTCAGTGGGTGGGAGGGGGATCAGGGCTGGGGCAGGGGGTTGGGGCGCAGGAGGGAGTCAGGGGTGCAGGCTCCAGGCGGCGCTTACCTCAAGCAGCTCCCAGAAGCAGCGGCACGTCCCCCCTCTGGCTCCTATGTGGAGGCACGGCAAGATGGCTCTGCGTGCTGCCCCGTCCGCATGCACCGCCCACGCAGTTCCCATTGGCCATGGTTCCTGGCCAATGGAACTGCGGGGGTGGCACTTGGGGTAGGGGCAACGTATGGGGCCCCACGGCTGTCCCTACGCATAGGAGCCGGAGGGGGGACATGCCAGCTGCTTCCAGGGAGCCGTGCGGCGCAGAGGCTAGCAGGGAGCCTGCCAGCCGCGCGGCGCCGCCAACTGGACAGTCAACGGCCCAGTCAGCGGTGCTGACCGGAGCCGCCAGGATCCCTTTTCGACCAGGTGTTCCGGTCGAAAACCAGACATCTGGTCACCCTAGTATATCCCCATCAATAGCATGGGGGATGGACAAGATGGTCTAATAGGTCTTTTAAGTTTTTATGTCCATCTTTGCTTAACCAATAAATTAAAGAAAACAAAAGTCATCTAAGGTTTAAATTTAATTTTGGTCTGTTAGATGTGTGAGGGAGAGTAAAGGAAAATCCATACCCTAGTCATTCAAATGGAAGGGGACACACCAAAATTTCAGATGGGACTCTTTCAGAGGGCTGGGTCATATAAGGATGTGTTTGTATACCTGCACACACACACTAGATCTTAAATTATTGTTCTTGAAGCCTTAACACCAGTTATTTTATAATCTAATATTCCATCTTCTATCAGCCGTAAGATTTTCAGATTTTAAGACATCGTACTTTCTTATGTCCCATAACAAGTATATTTTAGTAGTGTTTTTCCTGTTTTTTTTTTTTTTTTTTTTGAAGATTTCTGAAATCTGCAATGATCCAGATTAAAGTTTAAAAAGTATGTCAAAATATAACCTTTTTCTTTAACCACTTCAACAAATTAAGAAACCTGAAAAGATACAGGTGAAAACTTATCCGTAGTGAAGTCAATAGCAAAACTCACACTGATTTCAACAGGGCCAGGATTTCATCCATAATCTCTTAGTACTCTTCTTTTAGAGAAAGCGATGAAATATTTATATAATATAAAATTTTCCAGAAAGATACATATTTTTATCAGAATCTGCAGCAGAAAACCAAAACCAAACAAACAAAAGACCAAAACCCATCACACATATTACAAATGCCTGTGGTTCAAATAATATCTTCTATCAAGATTTCTTCTTTTTTGTTGGTCTGACTTTGATTTTCAGATTTGAATTCTAACTTCCTATAACATCGTCTTTACATTTATCTCCAAATAAGATTCCCATTTGAAAACTGTGATGTGCTGCTGACATCCTTATTTGGTGAATCAGTCATGCAGTGGAAAATAAAAACTGCATGAGAGAATTTAAGTCATACAAATATGGACTGCAAAAAATTTAGAAAACTATTTGTTCTCTGAAGGAATGAAAACAGAGCACTAAAAATAAACACCAGAAGTCATCCTCCCTTTCTGTAATAGTCTGCTCTGTAAGTTAGTAGTTATTAGGGATGAATAAACTTCCATTTTTAGGTTGCACATACTTTTAAAACTATATTTTGGACTTAAATTATTCATGCTTATTATCAACACAAAGGTGAATGGGATAGCCAGAGCACCTGCCATTTTATGTAAGTCCTTCCCCCACTCTACCACCTGGAAGGGAAGATTTAACCATAGTACTCAGACTAAGTGTTCAGGACAGATTTGGGTCTAAGATTTTACTCTCCCCCTGCCTTTTAAAAACAAATTTTTAAAACCAACATGTGAAGATGTGGTGCTCTGTAAATGCATACTCAAAGGAAATAAAGTGAAAGCTGTATAAGACAGACCAACTGATTTTTATACTATGGCTTCATATTCTCCTAGGCATCTCTGGATCCATCTCATACCCCAGCCAGCTGCCCTCCTCCTGAATTTCCCTATCATCTGTATTTGAATGTGCAATCATTACATCACTAGATTCCTAGAGTAGGAAGGACAGTCTCTGGGACAGAATACTGGATTTGGACTCAGGAAACCTGGGTTCAGTTGATAGCCCAGCTACAAACTTCCTTTGTGGCCTTGGGCAAGTCATTTAATATCCTTTGCCTCAGTTATCCACCTGTAAAATAGGGATACTTTGCTACCTCACAGGTGTGTTGTAAGAATAAAATACATTCATGATTTTGAGGTGTCCAGATACTTTGAAGAAGAAGGGCATACAAGTAGCACATGCTTTTCAAATTCTGCATGTTTAGGAGTGCAGTGGCAGCAGGGAAAATGTGGATTTGGGACTAGGGGTGCTGGAACAAATAGAAAGGTCACCAGATTTAATGGGCGTCTTCTTATATCATCTTAAAAGGACTTGAGGGATCAAGGAAGGTAGGTAGTCTTACCAGTTATTTCCTTTACTGGATTGTGTGATAGTCAAGAAAGCTCAGAGGCACATTTCTATATACTATTTATTTTAAAAAGAACCAAAATAGAAAAAATAAACACAACCAATTACACACATGCAACCAGAAAAGTAACAGCAGTTTGTGGTGCCAAACAGCTCATGGGAGCACTTGCTAATTCCAGAAAGAGGCAAGGCAGGAGAGCTATTATAAATATTCTGTGTTTTAAAATAATGATACAAATAGAAAAAAATGGCACACTAGTCAATGACTCATAATCCCCTCCTTAACTCATGATAGCTATGCATTTTTTCCCTCCATTATGTGAACTAAGAATTAAGGACCAAATTATCCATGAGGTAAGCAGACAACTCCTATTAAAGTCAATGGGAATTGCACCTGCTCATTTCAGGTCCGAAATTGGACCAAAGGGCCAACTTACTAGCATTTGGTCATTTTTGTCACAGCTTTATTGTTACAACATAGGCCTCAGTCATGTAATAAGCTCTGCAGGGGTCCCTTTGTACGTAGCTTACTGGCAAAGGATTGGGGTTGGGACCAAAGTTTGGTATTTTATTAGGGGATGCCACATTCTGAGTGGGATAAAACTGAGCTCCTGACACACTTGTTATAAGAGTAAAGGTGTTACACTAAAAATATTTTGGATAAATTTCAGCTAGGTAACTGCTTTTGGCCAATCTGAATGCCCTCTGAGAGTGCAACTGGATATGGTATTGTTCACTTCCCATCCTAAACTATTACAGTGCAGCTGTGTGCTATTAAAAAGATGTCACATTCAATCCCGGGGTGATTGCACTGCGGTGGTAGACAGGCAATTCATATACAGTAGTATATGAATTAGTATATATTCAATCATGTAGTTACCAATCAAGTGTAAAACATTTGGATGAAAAATGTTTTATAAATGTAAAACGGTTCTCTTAATATTACAATCACAATGAAATAGCTGAAATGCTGGTGGTGCATGTGTCCCTTTTCTTAAAGCAAAATAAAGACAGAGAAGAAACAAAGCAGTGCAAACATCGAAAGCAGACAGTGTATGGGCCACAAATAGTAGAAAAAAACTCACAGGCACCACATAGGAGGTCCAATTACATTTTTTTGAAAATGGAACAATTTTTAGATTTACGTATGGTTTGGTATAACAGCCTCTTTTTGCTTCCTTGTCCTCAAATGCAATATATCTTTGAAACTCTTTAAATAATTGTTCACATCTGTTTCAAATGTCAATTTCGCAAGTACTGTGTGACATTTTAATTTAATACAGTATAATATAAAATTCTGAGATTAAAACTGTTAAACACAGTCCAATTCCAAGCAGTTCTGGAGATACAGCACTAACATTTTAACAACTGGTCTTTCATAGTCTTCTTTGACTGCACAACCAAATATCTGATGAAAGATTTTCTAAACAGATTTGTAACCAAATATTCAAATAATATCATTAATCAGTTCAGAGTTAAATATAAAGATGAGATTATATTCTACCTGGGATGTCAAGCGGTATAGGTTGTACAAGGTCTGGTTGCTCCATTGGATTCCCAAAGTACACAAACCACTCCTTTACTATAGGATAGGCTCCACAGGTGTCTAAAGAATAGACAATTTGATCAATAAACCAAATACAAGTGTTCACATAAGGGTTGAGAAGAGTGGTGGGAGGAGATTGCAAAGCATTAGTAAGCACCACATTACAACTGGTTGCTCATATACTTTAAAAATACAAGAAACAATTTAGAGCATCTTTTCACAAGTGATCAGAACAAATGGCTATAGGTTTAGTTATACATTATGACAAGAGTTCAGCATTGGAACTGCAACTGAAAACTCAAGGCAAAATTTTGAGCTGTGCCTGTAGCAATGAGGAGGAGGGGCTAAGTTAGCTTTTTGTGCCCTTCTCATCCTGGGCTGCCCTTCAGTGTAAAAAGAAGAACAGGAGTACTTGTGGCACCTTAGAGACTAACAAATTTATTAGAGCATATGTTAGTCTCTAAGGTGCCACAAGTACTCCTGTTCTTCTTTTTGCGGATACAGACTAACACGGCTGTTACTCTGAAACCCTTCAGTGTAACTTAGCCAGTCTTGGGAACCTATGTTATGTCAGCCTCCCAAGGCTGCCTGATAGACCACAATACAGCCCAGACTCTCCACTGTGCTGCATGCTCTAGCCCTGCCCCTAACATTCCCTGCCTGCTCCCAGACCTGACACTGGCACACATGCTATGTCAGGTCTTGCAAGGGGTCATTACAAGGCAGCCTATACAGCTATCTGCACCAGGGGAAGCCTCCTATGGCTAGAACCACGGCTTTTAGGATCCCTTTATACCACTCCAGTCCTCTCACCTGGTGTAAAGGGATCAGCATGGGGGTTGAGGATCTCATCCCAAAGTATATTTTTCAAAAATGCTTGATGTAATGATTAAGGTAGCTAGCAACTGAGGCTGAGATTTTCAAAAAGGGCCTAAGGGAATTAGGGCCCCCATTTCCCATTGACTTTCATGCCCAGCTACCATTGAAATCTAATGGGAGCTGGATGCCTAACTCTCTCAAGATCCTTTCAAAATCCCAGTTTAAAGGCAAATCATTTGTGAGGAGAGGGGGGAAAATGGCCATTTGTCCTTTTTGAATTATGTTGTATAAAGAAGGTCTGAAAAGTCTCCTACCCCCCTCCCCCAAAATAAAATAAAATAAAGGTTTTTTTCTTGCTTATTTTTTACCTTAGTAGTATTGGGCATGTCCATGCTTTCCTGATGTTGTTGGAGGTCCAAAAGCCTCTTTTGCCCAGCACACATTCCTACATATTTGACTAGATTTGTTAGTTGTTATTACCTGGCAGGCTTGCCCTTTTTTTCTGATATGGAAATAGTTATAACCATTTTTTCCCCTAAAAGCATTTAAATGTTACATTTGCTATTTTCATCCTCTAGCTACTTGAAGCTTTTTTTAAAACAATACAATAATTAAGTATTTTGAAAAGTATCCTAATTCTATTTGGCGTATTCAACATATCATCTTCATGTTGTAATTTGATTTATAGAAACTTTTCCAGATCACCTCCCATCATTGTGAAAAAATACTAAAATTAGTATTATTCCCCCTGTACATGGTGCTCTCCCTTTTGGTCCAGAATTTGCTTGCATCACAACCATCTCATACAGCTCAATGGAGCATGCCCTGAATTTTCACTTCTGTGTTCCAATATGCAATATGAAGAAAACAAATTTGTCAATCTCCAGGCAGATGCTAGAGGATAAAAAAAATCCGACATGAAAAAGATACCCTGAAATTGTATAGCAATTGAATTGCTGAACAGTCTAACATCCTGTTTTGGAATAATAATGTTTTGGAGTGATAATTTTTTATCACTAGTATTCTAGCGTCAGTATTCTAGTGTCATTTTTTGGAAAGAGTTCTGAAATTTGTATTTGTCTTTTAAAAAAAAGACTTCTGAGCAAGTCAGGATACTTTAATAAAAATTGAGATGCTGGGTTATAAAAATGTTATAATTGAGATTATAAAGTGTCATTGGGTTCTAAATTTGGGTGAAATAAACTATTTTTACACTAAACATTTTTCTGGTACTTACGCTGCTCAAGCATTACATACCAAAATGGAGAGGGTAGTCATAGTAAACCTTTATTATTATTATATTTATGTATGTGTGTGTATCTGTATATACTTGTGTGTGTATACATATATTTACAAAACATCACAACATCTTGGTGATGACAATCCATCAATTATATAAATACACGATTATTCAAGTGAGGTAGTCAAACAAACAATGACTGTTAAAAGCACGTTTCAGAGTAACAGCCATGTTAGTCTGTATCCGCAAAAAGAAGAACAGGAGTACTTGTGGCACCTTAAGGTGCCACAAGTACTCCTGTTCTTCTTTTTGTTAAAAGCATGATTCTATACAACTGACAACACAGAAATGTAACAAGAACAGGACAAGGCTGTGAATGCCGAATTCAGTCTCTCCCCAGTACTGGAAACAAGGGTCCATCCTGGCTACAGCTCAGGTGGCATAATAAAACCTGCTGCACTAATTAGACAAACTCCTTAAATGCCACAAGACAGAAAGCCTCTGCCTGCCAACAAGACATTCGTATTACCTTTATTCACATCTACTACATATCCTGGTAAAACACTGATGACAAATCTTTTTAAGCAGCATGGCTCCCGGGGTGCCAGGAAGTGAGCCATTCAAAGGAATATATTTTAAATTCTTTACCATTCAAAGATCAAAATGTAACACTGAGTGACATTTGAAGGAAAAACCACCCTGCTGATTTCTCTTTGATCAAGTAAAATGTCCACTGAAATTGTGCATTAGTGCTTCTCTTTTGGGTATGATTCCAAAATACACCAAGTTAAGAATTAATAAAGAGAGATTTTCATGGAAGAACTCAATGTGAATAGTGACCTCATATTCACCTCAAATCTTATACCATAATCTAAAATGACTGCTCCTTCGATCCTGAGGGATCCCATTAAATTCCCAACTCCCTTGGAAACTTTTGGTAATCCCAAACTACATTTTCACAGTACTTCTGCAATATATATACAGAAATCACCACTGAAATCCAGACACATCTGGAGTGGACAATGGCAGCTATTTAAAAAAAAAAAAACATTTTTGTGAATGATCTGTGAATTACTGTTGTCTGTTAGTATAAACAAAATTCCAAATTGGATAGGACCCGTGTGCAACATGCATAACTTTAGACTTCTATAAATTATGTTATATTACATATACTCCTTCACATCTGTGAACACTTCAGCCCTACTGAGTGCATATTGGTGACAACAAGCACAGAATCCTCCACACAGATGTCTTTTGGCAGTGTCAAAGCGAGGGTCAGTTTGGCAGACTAAGTTTAGAACTGGGAGTAATTCCATGATCTCTAGGAATCAGCCAAGTATTTATGATACATTACATACTTTTAAAATTAACAATAGCAATACAGGTGCAGACATTTCCATGTAATGAGCGAATTCTAAAACATAACTGCCAACTTTGTTCAGAATTATTACAAAAAATAATCTGTTTGGGTTATGGAGGTGGGGTTAACAGAAGCATTATCCACTATTAACTTTTTCTCTGTCTAAAATACCTTTTCCAGTAGTATTATTAAAAGAAAGATGATAAAAGCTCAGTGCTGTATAGGTAGTATGTCTGCAAAATTATATTTAAGGAACTAATGTAGCCAAATGAAACACCTTTATTTTAAAACTTTAGCCAATACCTGCTGTCATGGGCAAGACCACAATCAAGCCCGTACTTTTTAATGAGTCTCAAAATATGGCCTCTATCTTGCAAACACGTCAGGACTTGTGTGACTGACTTTACTCATGAGCAGCCACATTAGTAAAGGTGCGCACGTGCTTAAGTGTTTGCAAGATCAGAGCCTGAGGGGAAAACGTCATGGTTTATTAAGGTGGGGATTAAAGGATCTAAAGGTAGCTAGGCCCCCAACTACTACTGAATTCTCAATTCCCTTAGGCACCTTTGAAAAACACAGCCTAAATTCTCAATCCTGAGGAGCTTCTGGGGGGGGGGGGGGGGAGCTCTGAGGCAGCAGTTTGTGTGACATTTTCATCTATTCTGAGCTGTTTTTTCAAAAATGTCTAGCGACTAAAAGAAACCAATGCATGTCAGATGACTGCAAAAAGTAAAGGCCAATTTCTATGACAGGAATGTCAACCTGATGGATTTTAAGGATTCAAAAAAATTAGTACAATATTTATTAAAAATATAATACTAGCTAAATGATTTCACTTGCTCCCTTCCCACTTCTCTTTTTAAACTGAGAGGTTTTAAGAAAAATCACGTTTACAGAACAGACCATCTGATGGCATTGTTTGAGGGAGAAATTGGTAAGTGATGAACACCAACAATCTTTCCTTAAAGTTCTAAGAACAATTTCTGGAAAAACAATGCAGTATTGTCTATAACAGGGTTCAAAAAAGAACTAGATATGTTCATGGAGGATTGGTCCATCAATGGCTATTAGCTTGGATGGACAGCAATGGTGTCCCTAGTCTCTGTTTGCCAGAAGCTGGGAATGGGCAACAGGGGATGGATCACTTGGTGATTACCTGTTCTGTTCATTCCCTCTGGGGCACCTGGCATTGGCCATTGTTGGAAGACAGGATACTGGGCTAGATGGATCTTTGGTCTGACCCAGTATGGCCGTTCTTATGTTCTTATTTTAATTATGAATTGCCATACCAACAGCTTGTACACACTATCACTTATATCGGTAAAACTTATGTCAATAAGGGGTGTGAATAAGCCACCCCCCTGAGCAACGTAAGTTACACCGGTGACCTAAGCGCTGCTGTGGACAGTGGTATGTCGGTGGGAGATGGATTTATTACACTGGCAGGAGAACTCTCTCCCATAGACAGTCTTCACCAGACACACTGCAGCAGCATAGTGCAGCTGTGCCAATGTAGTGCTTCTAGTGTAGACTAGCCCCAAATTTGTCTTGGCTTGACACACAAAAATCTATATGATAACAGTCTGCCATTCTGCAGCTGCAACTGTTAACTAAAGACACTAGTCTTAGGGCTTGTCTACACTGGCCAAGTTAAAGTGCTGCCGCAGCAGCGCTTTAACGTGGCTTGTGTAGTCACGGTACAGCTCTCTCCCAGCGCTCTAAAAAAACCACCTCCACGAGCGGCGCGGTTCCCATTGCTGGTGCACTGTCTACACTGGCACTTTACAGCGCTAAAACTTGCAGCGCTCAGGGCAGTGTTTTTTCACACCCCGAGCGAGAAAGTTGCAGCGCTGTAAAGTGCCAGTGTAGACAAGCCCTTAGTTGTGTGTGTTTCTGCAGACATCACTGAAGTCCTGCTGCTCAGAGGAGTAAACAAAGGCCAACCAGGCTGTAATTGTCCTCAAAAACTGAGACACGACGGGCTGAAAAATGAAAAATGGCTGTTGCGCATTATTTTTGCTGAAACCTATGTTGTTCTCTCCATGTGCCTTTCAAACTCTGAGTCACTTTTTCCTATTTTTTTCCTTTTACTGTAAGACTTCAATCTTCAGTAGACAAAGGAAGTCAGGTGCCCAATTACGTGATTTCTTAGTCTGTAATAAAAACATTAGTTTAACTGATGTCGAACTTTCATGCCTAACCATACAAAGTAAATAGTATGAGAAAACATTACAAAACACAATAAAAGTGCAACAACAGTTTTTCATTTTCAATCCATTGTCTAAAAACCTTTGGACGCTTGAGGCAAAAGACACGTAAAAATAGAACATTTATGAAACAGAAGACTTAAGATCATGAATTTTCCACTCGGATCTGTACAAGTAGATTCCACAAAGGCAGATCCAGTTACAGAATTGGGTCCAAATCAGTGGGGAAAGAAATAATATTTTCTCACTCACAACTGGATAAAATAAATATAATTCTCAAAAGTGCTTCCATTTATTTTTATTTATAGTTAGTTCAATAACAAGAATTGTTTAAAACCTCCTTTTATTTGCAAACAAAAAATTAGAGTAAAATTATTAAATTTTATAACTATTTTTTTAAAGTACGTAAATGATGGTTACTTTAACCTCTGAAGAAGCCTTGCATTAAGACTTAGGACTATTATGGAAGCAAAAGAACGTTCCCATATTTCTTAACCTATTAGAACATTCTAAACTTAAATGATTTTGCTCAGTCTTCTGATCATTAATAACTTTCACATGTATTCTTTTAACAATAAACAAAAAAACACGGAGTTTTTTTTTAACTTAAAAAACTTAAAAGGTACTAAAATTCAACAGTATGTAGAAACATTACAACATTCTAATTTTCATGATTTCTGATTGATTCCTTACTAATTACATGTGTATTGCCCACAGCATTTATCCTAAATGTGATGCAGATGTGAGCCACTGAAATTTGGAATGAAAGAATTTAGATTTCAAAAATAGTTTAAAATATCCTCAAAGTGTAGTTGTAGCAGTGTTGGTCCCAGGACATTAGAAAGACAAAGTGGGTGAGGTAACATCTTTTATTGGACCAACTTCTGTTGGTGGGAGAGACAAGCATTCAAGCCACACAGAGGTCTTCTTCAGGTCTGGGAAAGGTATTCATAAGAACGTAAGAATATAAGAACAGCCATACTAGGTCAGACCAGTGGGTCCACCTAGCCCAGTATCCTGTCTTCCAACAGTGGCCAATGCCAGGTACTTCAGAAGGAATGAACAGAGCAGGCAATCATTGAGTGATCCTCGGTCACCCACTCCCAGCTTCTGGCAATCTGAGTTTAGGGACACTCAGAGAATGAGGCTGCATAACAGTCCATCTTGATTAATAGTCATTGGTGGACCTATCCCCCATGAACTTATCTATTCTTTTTGAAACCCACTATAGTTTTGGCCTTCACAACATCCCCAGCAACAAGTTCCACAGGTTAACTGTACATTGTGTGAAGAAGTACTTCTTTTTTTGCTTTAAACCTGCTGCTTGTTAATTTAATTTCATTAATCAATTGGCTCCCCAATATACAAACCTCTTCATGGGCCATCCTGAAGAAGAACTGCTGGACTAATGCACCACAAAACCCGAGGTACATGGATGATATTTTCATTCTCTGGACAGACGGCTTAATGTTCCTCATAGATTTCTACCACAACTTCAACAACTACCACCTGTCCATTAAACTCTCTCTGGAACACTCCCACACTAGCATCAACTTCCTAGACACCACAATCAGCTTCAACAATGGAACCCTACAGGCAACCATACAAAAGAAATCCACAGATCACCACACCTACCTTCATAGATCTAATAATCTCCCCAAACATATCAAGAAATCTGTTATCTTCAGCCAGGCACTCACACACCACAGAACATGCTCGAAGATGAAAGTCCGGGATATATGCCTTAACACACTCAAAACTGCCTTCACCAAACAAGGATGCTTCACTAGAGAAGTATATCACATCATGGAATGGGCCACACAAATACCCCAAGAGAATCTCCTTCAATACAAAAATGAAACCCCCTCTGACCACAAGCCCTAGCTGTCACATACCACCCGACACTGAAACCCGTACAGAGTATCATCAAACAACTACAACCCATACTTGATGGGAACCCCACCCAGAAAGAAATCTTTTCTGAACCCCACACTTCTGGCCTTTAGACAACCCCCCAACGTCTCCAAGATCGTCATCAGAAGCAAGCTCCCCACAGACCACGACACATCAAAGTAACACCAAACCCTGCCAGAACAAAGATGCAAAACCTGCAGACATACCTCCACTGCTACAGATCAACACCCCCCCACCACACACCTTTCAAGATCCCTGGATCCTACACATGCCTATCACAACATGTGGTACACACAGTGATGAGCTGCCAAAATATTAACAAGCGGTTCCCTCCTCCTCACCCCACAAGGGGGTCGTGCCCCCCCCGTCCCCCGGAACTCCTGTCCCATCCAACCCCCCACATTCCTAGACAGCCCCCCCGGTCCCCCTGCCCCATCCACTTCCCTTCCCTGTCCCCTGACTGCCCCCTGCCGCCCCATCCAACCCCTCCTCTCATTCCTGATGGTCCCCCGGGACCCCTGCCCCATCCAACCACCTCTTCTCTCTGTCCCCTGACTGCCCCCCACTGCCCCATCCAACCCCTGCTCCTTCCTGACTGCCCTCCGGGACCCTTGCCCCCATTCAATCCCCCATTCCCTGCCCTCTGACCGCCCCGACCCTAATCCACACACCCCAACTCCCCTGCCCTCTATCCAACACCCCCTCCCTGCTCCCTGCCCCCTTACCACGCTGCCTGGAGGTGGGGGCCAGGCTGGGGCCGCTGGGCCGGAGCCGCTCAGCCTGGGCCGGGGCCGGAGCCGGGGCACTCGGCCAGGGCCAGGCCGGAGCAAGGGCGCTCGGCCGTCCGGGGCCGGGCCGGAGCCGCGTTGTCCGGGGTTGGAGCCAGGCCGGAGCCAAGCCGCGCCGCCCAGGGCTCAGCCAGAGCCACGCCGCCCGGGGCTGGGCCAGAGCTATGCCGCCTGGGGTCGGGGGCAGGTTGGAGCTTCGCTGCCGGCCAGCCGGCTGGGGCCGGGCCCGGGCTAGAGCCACGCCACCCGGCCAACCGGGGGCGGGCCCGGGGGCCGGAGCCATGCCGACCAGGGTAGAGGGCAGAGAGCTGCTGGAGCTTTGGTTAAATTTAAAAGTCCCTTGTGGGACAACCGGTTTTAAAAGGGCTTCTAAATTTAACAACCGGTTCCCACAAATAGGTGGGAACCGGCTCCAGCTCGCCTCTGGGTACACATCATCCAGTGCACTAAATGCCCCAATAACAACTATCACTACGCTCTCAAATGAACATACACAGGAAAATAATAAAAGACAGAAACACCCTATCATCTGTGGGTGAACACTTCTCACAAAGCAATCATGCTGTATCTGACCTATCCTCAAAGGAAATCTGCACATTTTCAAAAGACATGCCTGGAAGCTTAAATTCATCACTCTGCTAGACACTAAAAATCATGGACTGAACAGTGACACTAGATTTATGGCTTATTACAACAATCTGTAACCCACTAAACCGCTCTTTTTGTCCTATGACTGCAGAGGTGTTAACGGGCCACTGTACCTTGAATAGTCCCTTACAATATATGCTAACTACTTATTCTAAATATTCTATTCCGCCTTGCATTTTGCTGTGAGGCTGGGAGCACCTTTCCCAAACCTGAAGAAGAGCTCTCTGTGGCTCGAAAGCTTGTCTCTCTCACCAACAGAAGTTGGTCCAATAAAAGATATTACCTCACTCACCATGTCTCTTAAATAATTAAAGTACGTAGTCCAATCTGCATGCCCTAAGACTACTTATCTCTGACACTGCGCAGCGAATACATGGATAACCCTTACCTTTTCCGGACTCCAGCAGAACAGAATAAATATGTTGTCGAACTGGACGGTAGATAAGTGCCTGTCCAGGAAGTTCTGTATCAAGTTCATCTTCCAATGTATTGCTGCATTCAACCTCTCCTTTACTGAGGACATTGTACACCATATAATTTTCAGCTCTGACGTGTTGTTCTTTAGCTAGCTGTTCAAATGGGGAAGAAGTCATTTATTTTCTACTTTAAAATTAAGAAAACAAACAACGGCAAAATTAACTTATTTTTAAAAGAAACATTTCCTCTGATCTTGTTGAAATGATGCCCAGGAAGGAAACAACTGATATTTCAAAATATCAGAATCCTACGTTTTGCCTTAAGGACAAGGGAAATAATATAATCTCATTGGTGTGTAATTTTTTTGTGAAGAGGAGGAGACCCCAGGATTCCCGTCATTCTCTTCCTATTATTCCCCCACCATTCTCAATAGCGATTAGTGGCAATGTCTTTGCTACCAGTAACTCCCATCAGAGAAAATCAGTGCTACTCTTTCAGTCAGCTGAGGCCTTGTCTTCACTGCTAAAAAAGGTGTATTTTTTTAAATTTGGGGTAATTAACATGTGAGCTATCCCAAGGTGAAAACACAGCGAAGACAAAGTACTTTAGTTTTACTGTGGGGTAAACCGGGTGAGGTCAACCCCAGACAGGGATACAGTACTGACCTCACCTTTTTTAGCAGAGAAGACAAGGCCTAAAGACTGTAACTGGAAAGCAACATATAACAAGGGGACAAGCTCATTATTTCTGCAACATTTCCAGTCTCTACCTAGGAGCTCAGGAGCCCACATCTGGAAGCCAGCTTTGCTGATGCTAGACTAGGGGACCAGCATAGCTTATTTTACAAAAATCATTTCAAGCTTTCATGATTTTCCCCTGATTTGTACACTCAGAAAATAGCTATGTAAATTACAAGGCCATAAATGCCACAGTGAAACCTATCAATAGCAATATTTCATATTTATATAGCATCTCTCATCCCAAAGGATCCACATACCACCACTGAGATGCAGCTATCTAAAAGGAACATGCTGGCAATCAATCAGTGCACAGCACACCGCAAACAGCGGGGAGCGAGGGAGGAAAATTTTTGGATAAGCATAAAAGACATCAAAATCTTTACTGTCCAAACAAAGTAAACAGGGTTTCAGTTTACTAAATCAACTCTATATTAAGTTAATAAATGAAGGACTTGTATCAGGTTTTTTATAGCACTCATTGCTCTATCAGTTATCTGCAGCACCCATTAGCATAGTGCTGACGGCTACTCCAGAAGAGGTGTTTATAGCTATTTTACCAATTTATATCCTCAATGAAGTAATAAATTTTATCCCAATAGTCCATTTTAGATGCTACAAAATTGGATTAGGACTTGATACAAAATATGCCACACTAATAATATACTTCATTTCATTTTATTTTATGCATATAGCTTGCATAGACGTGAGTTCACAAATTTTATGAAATTGCAAGTTTGGTTGCCACCATGTACCAGAAATCCATGATTTACAATACACTGAAAAGTAAAAACACAAGTTGGGCTCCATACTAACCATGGATACAAGTGTAATTGACACTGCATCTTGAAAAATGTTTCTACTGTATATAAATAGGCAGACACAAGAGGTGCAAACTTTTCAAGACAAGCAGCATTGAGAGCCAGTGTATGCAAGGCTGGAATTGAGGTATATATGTAGACTTGTTTACATTTAAGATAGCAGAGTTGTGTTCGTTCCAAAATGTGAGCACTTGTATTTGCTTTGTCAATGTTTAAGCATGGAAAAACAAACCATATATCTACAAATTAGACTAAGTTCTTTGGGGTAGGGACTTCTTTACTTATAAAGAAACAAGTACAACAGGGCCACAATCTTAAGTGGAGCATCCAGACATTATCATTTATTAACTGATTTTATTACACTACCTCATCATCTTAGGAAACTGCAACCTTTTAGATTAAAGATCAAACCGAGGTAATGACCATGATAACATCTCAAGGTTCCTTCCAGCCCTACACTTCTACGATTCATGATATGTTCCGTAACAGAAGGGATGTTAACTCTGGTGTCCTGGCCATATTCCAACTTAGGGCATGTCTATATGTACAGCACTACAGCGGCACAGCTGTACCAATGCAGTTGCACGGCTGCAGCGCATCTGGTGAAGACGTTCTATGCTGACCGGAGAGAGCTCTCCTGTTGGCATAAAAAAAATCACCTCCGCAAGCGGGAGAGAGCTTCTCCTGCCAACATAGCGCTGTGCACATGAACGTTTATGTCGGTGTAACTTACGTCGCTCACAGGGGTGGAATATTCACACCCCTGAGCAACATAAGTGTTGTCGACATAGGCTGTAGTGTAGACACAGCTCTAGATAATTAAATTTTACCTACCTAAACTTCCTTTGCACTTTCAATCAGAAACAATATTCTTCTTCATTTTGGCCTTAACACTCTTACAGGAGTCATTACAATCAATTATATGTGGATGTGTATCTTTAAACAGTTGCTATATTTTATCTGAGTGATGGCTGCATTTAAAAGTGGACTAAGTGAACACTGTGTAGTTTTTATTTCAGTTTGTAAGTGCTTTGGAATCTTTTGGGATGGAAATCATAATATAAATATAAAATATACTTTCAAATTATACTCAGATTTTTTTTAAGATAACTAAGAGAGGTAGACAGAGAGATCCTATCTATGTTCAAAGCCTATGGGCACCTAACAAAATATGGCTCTTAAATTACATCCTACACACAATTTCTAAAAGGACATTTTCTTGAAGTCTCAAAGTTTTCTCTTAATAAACTGTCATAGATTTAACATTGTCATGTAAACAAAAAGTCTCACAAAATATTTTAGAGAATTAACAAATCTCTGTGTTTCTGGTTACCAAAAAAAAGACTTGGTACATTTAAGGAAAAAGACTATTCTTAGCTTGATCCTGAAGTACCATTGCCTGTAAAATTCCCGACCATTTCTGGATCATCCTTAGCATTCAGTAAGGAAAAGAATATTTTGCTCGGAAAAAAAAAGATATATTTGAGTTCACTCATTATCATGTGTCCGTAAACGTTTACAGCAAAAGGGTGATGGCAAAGCTTTAAGAGATGAGATACCTGAAAGATCTCCTGATCTGGACATATGGCTGTTTCTTGCTTGAGAATTTGAGAATTTGATACACTGGGAGGAAGCCATGGAGACTGTTGGCCAGGCAAGAGATAGGACTCCACTCCCCTGTAAAGTAATTTCTTGTCTGATGCCAAAGGTAGCATTTCTTCCAAGTCTTTCAGGCTACTATATGAGCATGGAACTCTTGATATGTAGCTTGCTACAGCTAGAATTATGTTAGCCCTTTTGTCATAGCTCTGGCTCTTTGGAGGACATGAAGCTACACATTTCCACCAGAAACCCTCCAAAATGTCTTCTGGAACTATATCATTCCCAAGCAGGCAAGCAAAAAGAGGGAGGTCTGTTATGTTGAGGCCCAGTGCATGACAGAGGTTCTCTCTAGAGTACATAACAGTGACCATCCTGTCCAAGCAGAGCTTATTAATAGAAAAATAGGGAGAGGTGTTATAGATGAGGTAGTCGGTATCTTGTCCAAGAATTCCCATGCAATTATTTTGCAGCCCATAAGAGGCCACCTCATAGTCTGCCTCTTGCAATGAACATATTGTTTCTTGACCGAGAGACTTTAAGGCAAAGCGTGTAAAAGTTGCCAACCCTGAAGGAATAAAGAACATCCCTCTCCCTGGTTGTTGTCTATAGGACTTGAGGAACTGAAAGATTCTGGCTATTTCTTTGTTGTTCTTCAATCTTCGTTTGACCCATTCATCTCTCTTTTTCTGCTCTACAACACCATCAAAGCAGAACACCAGCTTGATATCAACTGCCATAAAAGCTTTAATAAAATCCTGCAAATTAGCAAGGTACTCTTGCCACTGGCCACCACAGACCCAGGATTCTGGTGTGTACCAGTGTCGAATACAACCCATGGCATCTACCACAATTACAGGAGGGGAGTCAGGATGACTGATGTGATGTTTTTCTGCCATTTCCTTCAGATTTACCATTGTACATGCATCAGGGCAAGCGTTTGCCACAAACCACTGCAAACCTTTAATGCCCATAGTTGCTCTTTTTAAGCCGAATTCTTGGAGCAATCTGAAAAGGGAAACAAAAAACAAAAATGTTCTAAACCACAATATTAAGAGAGAAGCAACATTCAATGGTTAGTCAAGGGAACTGGGAGTTCAACGAATGGGGTTCTGTTTCTAGTTTTGCTAATGATTCCTTGTGTTATCTTAGGCCTTAACTCTCTAAACCTGTTTTTCCATCTCTAAACTGGGGGATAAAACCTATCCATCTTTGTGATGCACTTTGTCTTCCATCTTTAGTTCTCACTATATCAGCACAAAACATTATAACTATGCTAAAAGTATTAATTTGAAAAATCAAGATGAACAAAGCTCAAATAAACAGATTTATTTTTAACACAAAAACACAAAGTCTACTTTAAAAATTCAGAGTGTTTGTCTATAGGGACTCAAACAGATACCAAGAGTAAAAAGTGTGTAACTTTTCCTTTGCCAAGGGGGTTTACAACATAGAGACAACTAGCTTGACTTTCAGAGGCTCTCAGCACCCACAGCTCTAACTGAAGTCAGTGGAAACAGGGGCTCAACAACTATGAAAAGCAGCCCACAGCCTTGATCCTGCAATTGGATCCACGCAGGCAAACCTCCATGCCTACTTGAAGCTTCAGTATAGTCAACGGTTCATCCTCATGAATCCAACTGCAAGACTGAGACCCATATTTCTGCATGTTGCTTCAGTTGTATTTTGATTTTAAAATCTTATGCATTTTACTATCATGTATTTTCAAGACTCAAAAGCTAAATTTCAGAACACATTTAAATAATTATGTCCCTATTTATATGTAGTAAGTTTATGATAACTTGACTGTTAAAAGGATTAACACTTTAAAATGGTCACTATAATGCATGCTCATTTTGAATCAATTAACCTGAATAGAAAAAAATATACATACTGACTACAATCTTAATACAAGGAAGGGATGAAATCAGATTTTTCTGTATTAAAAACTGCCAAACAATAATAGAAATATGGATTCCCCCATCATTTTCTGTGTTTAAAAATATGCAAAGGAACCCAAGTTATATATTGTGAAAATAAGTATGGGAGAAGGGTTAAAATTAAAACCTACAACCATTTTTGTTTATAGAAATCCCTGCTCATAGTAAATGATTTACATAGCTTTAATGACAGCTGTCTTTTTCTACTATACAAAGGCTTTTTATTTCAAAGGATTTTCTACTGAAACCTGCTGGTGACGATACTGAATTTTTTATGCAGCAAGATAAACTCATTTTTCTTTTTACTTTGACTTTATTCAAAATTGTCCCCTCCTTTCTCACACAAACAGTGAGGAAATTCACTGCATGTTTTAATTAAGCAAGTACAAGTATTCCTGTCTTTCACACTGCTCATTTCTCACATTTTGACTTACAAACTACCTCAGGAGTGTTTAAAAAAAAAGAAATTGAATACGAAAAGTATCATGAATTTACAACTCTAAAAGGTGCCTATGAGCCCTTCTTCCTCCTCAGAGTTGTAACACCCTTCACATGCAGTTTTCAAACACCCTCTTCAGCGTGAAGTGAGATTAAATGTTTAAAGCAATCTAGAACTACACTGTGGATATTACCTTTTGTAAAAATAGAAATATTTATCCCCCTCACTACTGCACAGGTATATAAAGTATAGTGTTGCTTTCCCAAGCACTATTTCTAGGGCCATGTGGGTGTCCTTCAAATTCCAGCTGTGTGTATCATAAAACAGAGGTTTTCACTCACAGCTGCACCTGTGATCACAAGAGGAGTTACGCATCTCTTTAGTTTGAGTACTGGTGTATACAATTGCACCATAAAGAGTTCCTTAAAAGGAAGTTATCACATTTTCATGGAGACCCAGCAACAGTTGGACCTGTGAACTGAGAGAACCCCTCCATCACCCAGGTACTGTTGTTTGCAGTTACACCAAGTGATGTGGTGAGGTCTGCCACTGGGTTTTTGAAAGGAACCCACATGGTTTCTGCAGAAATGCACTGGGTCCAAGCAACAGTTTTAGCTATGAAGATCCAGGAAAAGGAGACACTCTCTCCCCATCCAGGTGCTGAAGTAAAAAGCTGCACTAAATAATCTAGAAGCAGCACTGTCTAAAGGTCATGCAAATACTCTCCAGCCTTCATGGCTATATCAATATCTGAAATATTCTCTCACATAACTAAGGCCAAGCTATACTAGGACATTTTCAGAAAACTTCCCACTATTGCCAGTACTAGTTCAGTAATGTCAATAACAGCAATGCTGGGGAACCTAGCATAGACAGACTGCTGGCTGCCATAAGTATTTTCAACACTGTCATTTAACCATACTCAAAGTCCGGCGTTCTCCAACTGGGGGTCGGAACCCCTCAGGGGGTCACCATGTTATTACATGGGGGGATCGCGAGCTGTCAGCCTCCGCCCCAAACCCCGCTTTGCCTCCAGCATTTATAATGGTGTTAAATATATAAAAAAGTGTTTTTAATGTATAAGGGGGGGGTCACACTCAGAGGCTTGCTGTGTGAAAGGGGCCACCAGTACAAGTCTGAGAACCCCGGCTCAAAGCAGATGTAATCAACACAATGCTACTTTTTGTGCATTAAATTTAGTGCTGGTGAAAGATAACAGACAGTACTGGAGGTTTAAGTCTTTTTAACCACAGAACAGCTACAGCCTGAGCAACAACAGCAGTGCAAGTTTCCTGCATTGCCCCACCTCTCCAATGGGCCTTAACCATGACCTGACAGACCACCTCTAAGAGGTGAGACAGTTCAGTCTCCAGGTGCATTCAGTCCTCAAACTCCCTGCTGAGACTGACAAGGGTACCAATTTGGGATTGTCTACATCAGAGATTCTCAACCTTTTTCTTTCTGAGGCCCCCCGCAACATGCTATAAAAACTCCAGGGCCCAGTAAGAGGGGGCAGGGGGAGAGAGACCCTCTGGGTTTCAGCCACCAAAACAGGGGACTCAGCTGGGGGGAGGGGAGCCTTTAGTCAGGCGGGGCTGGGGGCTCCAGTCACCAGGGCTTCAGACCTGTAGGACACCACGGCTTGTGGCTCTGGATTTCAGCCCCGTGGGGGGCAGTGAGGCTCAGAGCTTCTGGCTTTTAGCACCGGGGGGGGGGGGGGAGAGAGGGAGATTCCGGGGCTTGGGACTCTGGGTTTCAGCCTCGCAGCTCCAGGCTTCTGCCTCACGGAGCACCGGGGCTCATGTTTCCGAGCTTCAGCCCCACAGCTCTGGGCTTCAGCCCCACTGGGGGCGCTAGGACTCTGGGCTTCAGCCCCATAGGGGGCACCAGAGCTCAGAGCTCCAGGCTTCAGTCATGGGGCCTCACAGACCCCTGGTTGAGAACCGCTGGTCTACATAACAAAATTTGATCATGTTTGAACACAACTGTGAACAATAAAATAAGATATGATTATGACCATGACTAAGTCATCAGTGTAGACCAGGACAAATCATGCTCAAATTCACATCAAACAAAAGGATACTGAACCTGTTTTTTCCTGGGCTACCCTAAACACTAAATTATAGTCAAAATCTAACTCAATCATTTACAATCATGTTTAAATGTAACATTTTGCAATGTAGACAAAAAACTTACTGATAAATATGATGTTTTTTCTGAGGATTCTGGGATCTGGGCTGAGACCACTAAATTATTTTATGTAGTTCAGATAGCTCTCACTTTTAAATACTTTTTGAACATTAATGACCTAGGCTAACTTACAACTAAGAGATTTTCTCTTAGTTTCTATATTCTATCGCCAATCTTGTGAGCCACTAGTCCCCCTACAAAACAAGAAAACGGATCCTGAATCTGTCAGTTATTCAGGTTCAGTAGCAGATTATTACACAAGCAGACCCACTGACTGCAAGGCTATTTAACCTGAATAAACGTAGCAGAATTGGGCCACAAATGCTTTGTTCTAAAATTCTGGGTAGATTTCTAACAACCTTTCCATCTTTAACACAGAAAATATATACACAAATATCATTTGTTTACATCTAACACACAAAAAAGCTAAACATTTATTGTTAACAGTATTTCCTTGGGTAACTAACAAGTTAACTGCTAACAAAATACAATTTTCAGCCTATCATGGTGTCCTGATTACCAAAATATCAAGTGTGTACACCTGCATAGAAGCTCTCCTATTCTCCAAGGAGCTATATAACCAGAACTACTTTTTGCTTCAAGTTTTGTATATAGAAACAGATGTGCGTGGCCCACCCTTATTTTGGCATGGTGGAAAATCAGTGGTCAGATATAACCTACATGTATGTCAAGTATCAGAGGGGTAGCCGTATTAGTCTGAATCTGTAAAAAGCAACAGAGGGTCCTGTGGCATCTTTAAGACTAACAGAAGTATTGGGAGCATAAGCTTTCGTGGGTAAGAACCTCACTTCTTCAGATGCAAGAAGTGAGGTTCTTACCCACAAAAGCTTATGCTCCCAATACTTCTGTTAGTCTTAAAGGTGCCACAGGACCCTCTGTTGCTTTCTACATGTATGTCAGCACCAAACAGTTAACCTATCATTATGCAAATTTTATTAGACTCATAGCTAAAGTGCAGTCTGTCAGGAGCTGAGAAAAGCCTGCCATTCAACAATTAGACACTATTCTGCTAGGTGGCAAAAATATTTAAAATATGTATTTCCAGCCCCCATCAGACTCCTCCATCCAAGGCACACAGAATGAGGCCTTGTCTACACTACGGGCACTATGGCAGCTATGCCTCTATAGCATCACAGTATAGACTCTTCTTACAGTGACGGAAGGGGGTTTTCCACCACCCTAGGTCAGTGGTTCTCAACCAGGGGTATATGTGCCCCTGGAAGTTTGCAGAGGTCTTCCAGGGGATACATCAGCTCATCTAGATATTTCCTGGTTTTACAACAGGCTACATAAAAAGCACTAACAAACTCAGTACAAACTAAAATTTCACATAGACAATGATTTGTTTATACTGTTCTATATACTATATCAGCAGTTCTTAAACCGTGGGCAAGTTTGTTTTAATAGGGTCACCAGGTGAGTGTTAGACTCACTGGAGCCCAGGGCAGAAAGCCGAAGCCCGAGCTTTGCTGCAGGGGGCTGAAGCCAAAGCCCAAGTTTTTAAGTGAAGTGAGGTATGCAAGACAAATCAGACTCCTGAAAGGGATACAGTAGTCTGGAAAAGTTGAGAACCACTGCTATAGGTAATCCAGGTCCCTGAATGGTCTTCTATCAACCTAGCCACATTGACACCGGGGGCTAGTTTGGGATAGCTACAGCACTTGGGGACATGAATCTTTCACCACCCCGGAGTGACACACTTATATCATCTACATTTTAAGAGCAGATCAGGCCTGAGGGAATAGGCAGCCAATCTATACTGTCCTGCATATTGTGTGGTCATTTACACTAGCAAAAAATAGGTGTAAACCATGACCACAGCAGAATGGTAATCACTTACACTCAGTCTGCACTTAGTTAATAACGAGTCAGGTGCAGCAAAACAGAGACTCAGGCCCCAACTGTTTCTTGCTGTTCCCTGAACTCTGTGGTGTCAGCAGTGCTTACACTGGCACTGATTTCATTCAGGCGTAAGTCTGTACCTAGACAGTCTTGTTCCAGCTGAAGCCAAACCACGGTGAACCCCTGAAATGAGAGTGTCTACACACGGACCCACACCACTGTATCTAAACACACCTGTCGCCAAGCCCGCACGGCCCGGTACAGGCCTTTTAACCTGGGGCTGGTCCCGGGGCACAACGGCCAGGAAACACACACCAGGTGGCGAGCGCTTCTCTGCCCTCCCCCCGAGCTGCTCCCTGCGGGCGGGGCTGGCGGGGAGCGATGGGGGCAGCGTGGAAGCGCTGCCTGTCTGCGTTCCCCGCGGCGAGGGCACAGGCCGTAAGTGTGGGTAGGTGGGTGGGGACGGGGGGTGTCCTGGCTCTGGCTGGCCCCGGGGGCGGTGGGAGACACCCGCCCGCCCCGGGACGGCTCTGCCCGCTCTGGGGGTGGGCCCCTGCCCCCTATGGCTGCAGGACGGACTCTTCCGCCGGCTGTGGAGAGGCCCGCTGGGACGGGGGGGGGGAGGGACACCTGCTCCCAGGGCCCTACCTAGCGACACACCGGAGACCCCGCCGCGCACCACCCACGCTTCCGCTTCCGCCCAAAGGGCGGGACTGCGCACGCGCACTGCCCCCGCCGCGCAGCTTGCACGTGCCTCGCCGCTGATTGACAGAGGAAAGTGCTGCGGAGGAGCACGTGACTCTCCCACCAGCCAGATGCTCGGCCCCCGCCTCCCAGAGCCGCAGATAGTCAGGGGCCTGCGGAGACTGGCGCGGGCGGGGGCTCCCACACGCATGCGGAGAAACACCCAGACACACACTGTAAACTGCAAGGCACCTCCTCCTCCTCCCCCAGTGTAAATCCCACCTATTGCTGTCATGTGATACCAATATTTATGTATATGTAACATCATTGCACCTGGTGCTGTTCAGACATACCAGAGCACCCTGCCCTGGGGAGTTTACGGTACATCGCAGTGTCTATTATTTCATATACACATGGTACTCCGATACAGTATACCTCTTAGCTCTAATCTGTTACATCTCGCTATATCCTCCCCAATGGTATATATACTGCGTCCCACTGCCTACAGTAGGTCTATTACCCCAGATCGGTACATTACCTTCTCGTGGTAACCCTAGCATAAAGATGTATTTTATTATTTTTCTGTTGTCCCGCTGTTATCCCCAACTGTACCCCCTAAATATGCCTTACTGTTATCCCAAATTATAAAACCCCAGTGTGCACGCCTCTCTTTCTTTTGAAAGGCAACATTGTGTTTCAAAACAGTTCTTACTAGTGATCCTGTTTGCTTGCTCTACCCCTCACATGTGTGGGGCAGAGGGAAGGGGTAACGTTATAAAAGATGTATTTGTTTTCTTGGACATTTTAGGATTTCAGAATTTGCTGACGTGAAAAGGATTTGCTTAAATATGTCTTCTCTCTTTTCTAATACTTTAGGTTTTTTATTGGGGTCTCTTTCTCTATGTCCATTTATTGGACTTGGGCTTTAAAAAAAGCGTTTCCTAGCAGCAGAATGCAGAAGGCCCATTCATATTACAATGGGCAGAGAGGAAAGAAAGAGCCTGGTTTGTTTAAACTGCTTCTGTCTTCATTCACAGCCTGATATCCATGCGTATTGTGCTGGCTACAATGGGACTAAAGGACTCATTGTGGTCGAAAACAAATCAAAATAGAATAAGAGATGATAAGATAAAAGAGTCATGCAACAAAATTGTTCAAAAAATCTAAGTCTTACATCTGAGATTTATGTTACCTTTTGGCTGCGTGGCCTATTGACCGATGTTTATAATAATCACTAGAGTTTAATAAACAAAGCGATACATGGGAACTTTATGTGCCATTTTTAAAGGCACTGAGTAGAAATAGTGGAGGTGTTGGTTGTTTTATTTAATAATTATTGTTTTGTGCTTGCATATATTTTACATATACATTCCATATATCATTTGTTTCTATCAGGTTATTCTTCTAGCAGTGGACCACACATACTATCGTTATAAAAACGCCAGGGCCCTCTTTGTGTGTGCAAACAGCAAAGCTCTCCTTTCTCAACCCACAAGATGCTCACATAACCTACTCCAACCCATAGGCAACAGGTGCAAGCTTAAATAACTTCACATATTTTCAGGGGAGAAGAAGGGACTTTGGGGAACCGATTTCAGGATTAGATCAGATGTTATTGCCAGTGAAAAATTAAACAGAGTAGTGCTCAAGGGAGTAGAGATTAATATATTTAGTGACTCTGCATACACAAAGGCTTACCATTGTGGCTACGTCTGAATGACTGTGAATAGGATGGAACATATGCAGCCTGTCACCGCAGGTGCCCACATCTGTTCTTCTCCAGGCAGATGCTCACAGAAAAGGGGAGAGCATTTCCAAAAGCTCCGATCCGCCCCGTCCAAACCCATCCTCTTTTCACAATCACCTTCTGCAAAGTAGTTGCTCTCTCTCTCTCTCTCTCTCTCTCTCTCTCTCTCTCTGTGTGTGTGTGAGACATGTAGAGAGATCCACAAAGAAAATAAAAATAACCTCATGGAAACTGGAGGAAGTTTTGAAAGTGCAAAGAAAACAAACCAACCAAAAACCCCCAAAGCATTAACAACCCCAAAGCATTATTACTTCCAGGTTTTGAAACTGCAGTATAAAACTGGCTGTATTACTAGGCCATACGTATAACAGGAAAAGACTATTCTCAACCTTAGTATAGTATAGTATAGTATAGTATAGTATAGTATAGTATAGTATAGTATAGTATAGTATAAATTGCTATAATTACAGTAATAAAGAAATAATGTATGAAGTTAATATTTGGAGTTTAAAATGTTAGGGCTTATGACAGTGAATAATTAAACTTGGAACATGGAAGAGGTCACTTTCCCTATAGTAGTGAGTGAACACAGATGACATTGTTACTAAAATTGGGCTACAGTGATGGGAATATTTAGATCCACTCTCTGAAAATTCATAAGCGGTGAATAAATCATATTTTTCTAGCACATACTGAAACTAACCAGGAGCCACAATCTCTGGATTTCTTCATGTGCCAAGTAGACAGATTAGACTGAAGTAACTATGAGCTGGATTTTGCACTCTTTGCTCAAGCAAAAAACAAACAATCAACAAGAACAGAAGGTTTCCCTGACTCCCCCTCCATGGATTCAGCCACTATGATAGAAAAAGAGAATGGTCTTATCTAACTAAAATGTCTAGAATCACATTCATGTACCTACTGAAGTCGACGCCACTGGACATTCAGTATCCGGTCCATAATCATGACTTTAGGATTTAACACATTCTGTGACTTCACAAGGAGATCTATGGCAAATAAATCATTGATAGGAATCCTAACTTTGCTCCTTTTATTCACGCAGAACTCCCTTTCAAGTGAATGGGAGTGTTGCATGAGTAAGGAGAGCAAGATTTGTTCCAGTAAAAATGCTATTTCTATCAGAATTTGTTAAGTAATGATCGTGCTCATGAAGTCAAATGCGGAGCTAAAATGGAAAGGGAAAATATAAATTAAATTATTTTAATGGTTTGAGTCCACCCAAAAATAGCGCTAAAGCGATGACATTTGTAATGACCAAGTGTTTCTTGTACACTACTTGATCTGTAACGAGATTTTGGTGCATACAGCCCGCCATTGGTATAATCAGAATAAAATGATCCTATCCGCAGTTCTTCCAACAAGATGAAACCATTTTCATATTTTTTTTATTTAAAGTAAGCTTTAGAGAGTAAAATAGATGAGATGTTTAGAGTTAATTAAAAAGAAGTAGGGAGAGGGAGGAGAAACGTGTAACCCTTTCCTCCTTCTTGTATTCTCTCGAAAGAAGAATTGGAGAACTATCCGATGCGTCAAACTTTAGAGTCTTTTACTTCGTCAAAACTCCCTATGATTTCCCGAGTAAGGACTGTAAAACTTGGGCCATTATTGATAAGTATAATAGGTCACATATAATGACTCAGGTTATCAAACTTGTGTGTAGAATCCTTTTACATAATTTCTAACCATTGACCCAGTCGTTTAAAATAGAAATAAAAAGAAAAGGCGCTAAGCAAAAACAAAACAAAACAAAACAAAAATCTAATTGAATTTCCAGAAAGAACCTGTATCCATATTTGTCTTTCCCAGCAAAATTCTCTCTCATCTGATACTGAGTTATCATTAACAACTAAAATTGTTACTAAAATTGCATAAAATACATGGACACAAAGGAAAATGTAAGAGATGTATTCTATAAGATCATGTGATATAATTATGTTGGGATGCATATATAATATACACAGACGCCTTTCGGCACATTTTATATGTTATTTTTAATTTAGAAAGGCAATCTGACATCTAAGAACAATTATGAGATTCTGGAGTTTAGCCTCAGAAGATATGGAATGTGCAGCTATGCTCTCTCTCTCTCTCTCTCTCTCACACACACACACTCACACACACACACACACAGAGATGTTCGGAGCAGGTCACACTGGCTTCTCTTTTGGGGGGATCGATGGCAATCTGTTGGTGGGGGAGATGGGCCAGTCTATTGTCGTGCCTTTTTGTGTGTGTTTGGTTTTGTTCCTTCTATGGCCCGGAGGTATGTGTAATCCTGAGCACACCACATTTGCTAAATTTGCCCTAAGGAACCGGCAGATGTTCCCCTGGCAGACATCGGCACGCGACTGACCTCAACCCTTGCAAGAATATTCAACCAATAATCCTTGCCATTTTGAAATAACAGCAACAGCACGCACGCACACACACACAAAGAATAGTCACCAACTTTCCTCACCACAGTTTCCCACAACCAAAATAGAGTCGGACACAAGCCAACAACCAAACAAACAGCCAGAGCCAAGGAAAAAGGTTTCCCCCCATGTTCAGTCAGTAAAACATATATAGGGGCCACTTTCGGATTTTCACAGGAAAGGGCTGAAGAGCAGCTGGCTGCAGTAATCTGATCTGGAGACAAAGGAATGCCCCGTCGGTTCTAGGATCACAGGTAAACACACAACCTTTGTTATGAAAATGAGGGGCTAGGAGAGGGCTAGAGCAGATGATTTGCGATTTGAAAAAGGGGGATGGGGGAAGAGGGGGAGAAGCCACCGAGCTGCTTATCTATCATCTGGCCTCTCTGTGTGCCAGCTGAGCCACGCGACTGCCCTTTCTTATTCTAATCAGCACATGCCTTTGCAACTTTCTACAAACCTTCATGCTAAACTTCTTAATCCCCCTCACACATAAAAACATGCGAATATCCAGCAGAAAATACAGAGCAATCATATTACCCCCATAATTGTTTTATTGTAATACATTCCCTTCTCTTCCCCACCCTATTTTTTACACAGGACTGGGTTACAGGAAAAGCTTACATTACGTAACACTCAGGGGGAAAACAATCTTTTTCCCACACCAGCGTTTGGTCTGCCACTTCCTAGCGAGGAGGCGGCTGAGTTTCAGTTTTCCAGATCAGAAAAGTGTAGAAGGATAGATATAATACTCATTACGTCCTGATTGCCATATCAGAAAAAGTACCATCGAAGTGCGTTGAGGCCAGTGGTTTATGTGGGACTATTTTCAATCACATCCACTTACCCTTATCTCCGTTGCCATAAAGTATGAAGACGATCTTATGTTCTATTGCATCTGCTTCACCGCATCTAACCATTCTGGACCTTCAGATGCATTATAAATATACTTGGATGTTAAATATTTCTGTGTATTAGCACGTCATCTGATATGTAGTATACATATCATCTACACACACTTAGGTAAATAATATTTACCCAATTAAAATATTATATCCAATCAGCTTCACATAACTACACACATACACGTATGCATGCATATGTCGACATGCACCATATGGCTATGCGTTATACATTTCTAGAAAAATACAAGCCAATAGCGGGTGAATAAGCAGTATCCTGTAGAAACTGATGCGTGTTACTAAGCCTAATTAATAGACACCATGCAATGACTATGTCTATAATCTGGCATGGTTATAAATAAAAGATTATTTGACTGATTGGAAGTTTTCAGCTTTGTTGTTCTGTGGTTGGGCTGTAATTCTTTCAAGGGAAGAGGGAGCCTGTCATTACAGGATGCTATAAATTAAAATATACAGTTTTCAGCCCGCCTGAGACAATGCAAGATCCCAGCTCTAGAGAATTGTTTAACTATAAGGCTCAACCTTTTAGTCCTACATGTTTAAACCGAGTAAATGTATTCTGTTCTCTACCTTATTGAACTCTTTTTCTAATAGGTCATTGGAAAAAGCAAGATGCCTACACGAGATTCTCATGAATTAACAAAATCCCATTCGCAGGGAAATTTTCCCTTCCATCCCCATTGCCAACGTCTGGGATGTCTTCCGCTCCTTAATGAGTCCGACTTTGTACTGTATATTTGCTGAGTTATCAAAAAGTATTTAAAAGGGGGTTTCAGCATTTTCTTAACGAGGAAGGTGAGGATTTATTACCTCCCTCCAACCTCAGGACTTTGGCTGCTGTGGCCATGCCACCGATAGTCTGTTTAACATACTTCAACGTAAGCTGCCTCTGCATTTGGGGGGCTCTGGTTTGGGTATGTAAGTGTGAGAGGAGTATAGAGACATGCAGTTGGGAGTGAAAAAACGCCATTTGGTTAGGAGCAGATGGCTGGCTAGGGGGTTGATCGCGTCTAAAGGCGTGTCATCCCCCTTCAGCTCGAATCCCTAAGGGCTCCCCTTGTCTTTAAAATCAATGAAAATTAAAGTGCAGAGAAAGGATGAATAGTTAGACCTCGAGTCCCTCCTTTGTTCGTCCCAGCTACTGGTGGGCAGGAGTTAAACTACAACAGCCTCCTATAGAAACACTTAAGTTAAACAGTCTCCCCGTTAGCCCAGCATCTGAAAGAGAGAGGGAGAGGGGGGAAAAGAAGCAAAAAAGGAGCTTTCTGCTTGATTTCCCCAACACAGAATCGCGTGGCATAAATTAAGTTGGAAAAGAATAAGTGCATTGGGCAGGATTCTGATGGATTTTACGACGCCTTTCAGTTACGCTTTGCAGCAGTAATCGAGAAATCTGTGCCACGTCAATTTAACAAATACTTGATACTGAAGGGTGATGTTAAAGATTCGGGGCAAGTTTTGTGTGTGTGTAGGTTTAAGCCCTTGCGCGTGTAACTTTTTATTTACAGTTTTTTAAACAGCGATGCAAATGAAAGAACTTTCTATCTCTCCCAGATTAAAAGATTTATGGTGATATATCACTTCTAACCTCAGTCTACAGACGACCTCAACTTTAAACATATTTTCCCCTCTCACGTGCCCAGAAAACCTGTATGAACCAGATTTGCTTTCCTAAGGAAACGAGGCTGCAGCAAAGGTTCAGAAGCAGCGGCAAGCCATTAAAAAAGATATTGACGCTAGGTGGCAAGAGTAATTTACAAGTTAAATCTAGCGCTTGCTCTTCAATATCTTCTGTTAACATATCCACATGTTTCTTACTTAAAGGAGGTGAAAGTGTAGGTGGATTTTTACTCTTTAGGCATGAACATGCTTAATGGGTCCGATCCGGCCGTCTTTACTCAGGCAAAATTCCCATTGGTGTTAATAGGAGACTGCAGGATGAGATCCTACGTTTAAAAATGGTTATCCCAGAAGTACCTGTAGTTTAAAAGCAAACATTCCTGTGCACATAAGATTTTATTATCGGGGAGGGGCGGGGGAATATTTGGGTATAAATTATACTTTTGACCAAAATTATATTTAAACAAAGGAGATTTAAAAGGTGAAAGGTTGCGAATATTTTGATACTTGTTTAAATGACACAGATACTTGGAGAGTTTGGGTGCCAGCAGAGGAAAAAAGGCTATGCTGCACTGGGAAGTATACAGTTACAGTCGTGTAATAGCCAGGATGTGCTAGGCTGAATGCATTCATTAGTGATTTTCTTTTAATTGGTATTAACCAGTGATTTTACTTTAAGAAGTGTTTGAGAATTTTTTCCAGTGCATTGTAAGATAATTTGTGATCAAGACATCTGCTTCAATGAAAGTCACATTTTGCCATGCAAATGCACGTTTCAACCCAATAAAGTAGCCATAATAAGGCTTTTAGCACGGCATACCTACAGTGAGGTTATTGTAGCCAAATCCTCTCCTTTGCACACAAGCTTAATCTGTGCTGAAATGCTGTGTTACAATTAAAATGACATTTACACAGACAGTTACACCTTGCATCCTAATGAATCCGCCTGCGCCTATCTAGGTGCTTGAAAAGGGCCCAAAACAAAGTGAAAACCCATCTCCAAGTTATATCCCAAAGTCGCCTGCAAACTTTTTATCTTCCACTTTCAGCCATAATTAAGAAATCTCGCAATGAGAGGCCCTCCCCCCACCAGTAAACTCCTGGCCTTGTTTTTAAAATCGGAACAAAAGTTCTAGTGTCCGATGGATGTGTAAAAAAATAAGAAGTTGGCTGTTGGTGTAAAGTTGTTGTTTTTTTAATATGGGGGGGGGGGGATGTTCCTGGACGGGATTTCTTTAAAAAAAATGTGCGGACATTGTTGTAGAGGCAGTAGCGTGCGCCGAGGGGAGCTCTTTCTCTCCCTTGCATTGTGCAGAGAGCAGGTGCTGTCTACATTACCATACAGCTGAGAGCACAAAGAGCCAACTGATTCAGCCCTCACACAATAACAAACTGCCTTAATGACAGCCACGCGAACGACACACACCAAACTCACTTTTTACTAAGCTGAAGGAGGGGAAAAAAGGGAGAGAGGTTGATGAGGAGGCTGATAATAATAATATAGGGATATGGGACTCAAATGGGCTTTGCTAACTGCTTCTTTCAGCACTTCGCAAACCATTCTCAGCGAGGATATATATATATATATATGTATGTAAAAGCCCAAATGTTTGCCCACCCCCTGAAACTTAACACAGGGCTCTTCCCAGTTTTTCTTCGCTACGAAAATATCTATCGTGTATCCAGAATAATGATCAGTCTGTAAGCATCCTGCCCCTTCCAGCTTGCAAACTTTGAAACACCAGATTCTCTCCCCCTGCCCCGGCTACTCCCCGAATGTAGCCTGGTTTTAAGAAACCGGAAGGAGAACACCAAAGCCCTTCTCTGGTCCCACAAATATATTCGTGACCTTTTTCTTTTTTTAAATGATCCAGCTTATACCATGGGGAAGATGGTGTGAATTTAAAGGGATCAGATTTCTCCTGTGTGTCAAGCTGACCCCCGCCCTCCCCCTTTAAGCTAAAGGATATCTCTGGAAATGTACATTATCACCCACAACTTACTTTTTGGGGGCACAGTGGTGCTTTACACATTTCAAGAGGTAATTATAGATCTCAATGCTTGGAGCTCGTTTTCTTGCTGGGGTGTGTTGCTCTCTCCCTTTCTGTGCATGTTGCGAGAGGGTGTTACCATCTCCCCAGAGCAGAAGGGGGATTCTTGCGGTTACCAAATTTGCAGGAATATAAATGAGCGCGTTTGGTGAGAGCAGGAGGGGAAAGGGGTAAAGGAGGAGGAGGAGGATTGCACATTTTACAGCTCACTGACCATTTGGCGATCCATTGAGAGGACGGTTTGGAAAAGTGGCTCCTTTGTGACAGCTCTAGCCAGATTGGGGGGCTGCTCATTTGCATCTCATTAGCCATGCAGGCGGCCGGCGGGATATAAGGGAGGCAGGCGCCTGATGAGAGGCAGATCCATAGTGCTTTACATTCGGAGAGAGGCACAGCAAAGATCACACACACGCAAGGAGAGACCCAGGAGCACACACAGGCGCGCTCAGTTCGCTTCCATTAAGACATTATCTGATTATTATTATTATTGTTGGTTTTGGCTTGGATCCCTTAAAAAAAGACCACAAGAAATAACGAGACCGATCTTTGCATCTTGCGAGAAGGGGATAAGAGTCCAACGTGATCTGCAAATTGCTGCTGCTGTTTGACACTTCCCAGTCCCTGATCTGCGAGGGGCCAGCTCCACACACGCAGATAAAACACAAACCCCCTCTCTCGCTCTGCTCATTTGAAGGCAACGGGAATTATCGCTTCCTCCTCCTAGTCTACAGGGATTTCCAGATCGCTGATTTTTAATCTTCCACGGGAAGCCTTTATTCTGCCTCCTTTGGGAATTAAGTGGCTTTTTTCTTCTTCTCCGTTTTGGCTGGTGGGAGAAGAAGCTTTAGGCGAAAGGAGAAAAATCGTGGCTTGGAAGAGAAAGAGAGGAAAAAGTTGTTTAGAATATCAGTCTTAAAAACAGTCTGTCCCCCTTTTTTGCCAGCCAGAAGAGCTGTCAGTTCCCCAAAAGGCGTCCCTAAAAGCATCACCAGAAAAGAGTGAGAGAAAGAGAGAGAGAGACTCTTGAAAGAGGTAAACTTTAACACCAACTCCACTGGGACAAGAGGCTTCTCCTGCCCAGCCCAGGCTTCTTGAGAGACGTTTTTTTTTTTTGCCTGTGAAAGAAAGAAAGGAAAGAAAAGGGACAAGAAGAAAAACCCTACTCTCCAAAATGGGAGGTCAGTCCATGCTGACTCTTGCCATCCTCTCTGTGCTGCTTTGCCATTGCCAGGTAAGTGAATCTTGGGGTCTGTATTCCGGGCGCTGTTCAGTGCAACTGCTAATATCAACTGCCAAGCTAACCAGTGGGGTGGGGGCCCTCTGGAAACCTGGGAGGGATGCTGCAAAGACTGGCAAACTGTTGAGCCTCCTCTCTGGCGGAGGCTTGTCCCCCAGCCCCAGGGGGAGCTGGCCCTGGCTCGGGGCGCGTGTCTCCTAAGGGAGCGGAGCCGGAGCGTGTGGGGTCTGCGGGCTTGCCCCAGCAGGGCAGCGGCTGCACCCGCTTTGATGCCCTCCCCCGGTTGGCGGGCGCCTTTTGAATGGCTCCTCTTGTCCCCCGCAGGTGCGGTGCTCCGGGGTGTTCGAGCTGAAGCTGCAGGAGTTTGTCAATAAGAAGGGGCTGCTGGGGAATCGCAACTGCTGCCGCGCGGGGAGCGGCGGCCCTGGCGCCGGGTTGCAGCAGTGCGACTGCAAGACCTTCTTCCGCGTGTGCCTCAAGCACTATCAGGCCAGCGTGTCCCCCGAGCCGCCCTGCACCTACGGCAGCGCCATCACCCCGGTGCTGGGAGCCAACTCCTTCAGCGTGCCCGACAGCGCCGGCGGCGCCGAGCCCGCCTTCAGCAACCCCATCCGCTTCCCCTTCGGCTTCACCTGGCCCGTAAGTTCCACCCCGGGCGGCTCCCGCGCCGGCCCCGCCACGGACCAGGGGCTGCGCGAGCGCCAGGGACCGGGGAGCGCGGAGCAGCGCGCGGGGGGTGGCTAAGAGTCTGTGGCCAAAGGACGGGCTGGGCTGGGTGCGTCACAGCAGCACAGGGGGGGGGGGGCCGAGGGGGCGGGGGGCCCTGAGCGCAGGGAGCGGGCTGGGGGGTGGGGGTGATGGCAGGAGGTACTGACTGCCTCTGGACAGCCGGTCGGAGGGAGACTCATGCTGCAGCGAGCTTGTGTCTTGCTATGGAACCGGCGAGCCGGTTAGATGAATGGACGGCGGTGGGAGCCGTAGGGTGTGTTTGATTTTCTGCGGTTCCCTCGCTCCTGTCCCTGGCCAACACAAGTATGGTCCCACCAGTGTGGGGAAGTCCTGATTCTCCGCCCTTCCCACCCCCCTTGCCCACTTCTGTGCCCGGAGCAGGCTGTAGAAATTGTCAGCCCTGCGTGAAATTCCCAAAGGATCTTCCAGTCATCCTCCCAATGTGTGAAACTGGGGAAATTAAGTGCGAAGATTAATGGCAACTGCCCTCACATCCTACCCGCTGCCTCCCTGACCCCCCTTTTTTACACCATATCCTGTACTAACTGGCTGAAAAAACAGGCCAGGAAACAACTCTTCAAAAAGCTCTTCCAATCCCTTGAGAAAAGTGAAAACAGGCTGGAGTGAGGGATTAGAGGGTTTCACTGACTGGGCACATATATTTCTGGGGCTGCTGCTGCTGCCTGTGATCACATTTTTTTGCTGACTTTTGATTCTCATTTTGTGCGCATTTTTTTTTATTTTAATTTTCCAGGGCACTTTCTCTCTCATCATTGAGGCTCTTCATACAGATTCTCCCGATGACCTCAACACAGGTAAATACTCTGGTGCAAATCCAGGATTAAATCCAAACCTGCTACTTCTCAGGCTCACTTTCCTTACTTTCTCAATTAATGTAGCCTCTCCCTGCCCTTTCTCATTCTACTGTTCTTCATAAGAATGTTATAAGAAAGAGAGCCCTGTCAGCACATGGCTTTAACATTTCTGCACTTACAATTCTCCCCTCCTGTGAACTCCTCTAGGTAATCTATTGCAGTTATTCCCATTGCACCCTCGTGACTCACAGTTAGTTAATTGCATTTCTTCCTTCCCTCTCCTTGCAGAGAACCCAGAGCGCCTTATCAGTCGGCTGGCCACACAGAGGCATTTGACAGTGGGGGAGGAGTGGTCCCAGGACCTGCACAGCAGTGTCCGCACTGACCTCAAGTACTCCTACCGCTTTGTGTGTGATGAACACTACTATGGAGAGGGCTGCTCTGTCTTCTGCCGGCCCAGGGATGATGCCTTTGGCCACTTCACTTGTGGAGAGCGTGGAGAGAAGGTCTGCAACCCAGGCTGGAAGGGACAGTACTGCACCGATCGTGAGTGTCCACAAAGAAAGACTATTGAATTTCTCCTGGCTACAGTCACATGCATTATGATGCCCACTGAAGTCAATGGAAGACATTCCATTGATTTCCCTGTGCATTGGTTCAGGTCCCAGATGAGAATAAAAACCAAGGAAGAAGGAATATATGATGGTATGGTGCTGCTATGTAAAGGTTTTATTGGCATGAGCCATGGGATGACCTCATTACTCAGAAGTACCAAAACCATAAGTGAGTTATCTGAAATGATCCAATCTTACACCAATGACATCTTGATGCCATACTACACCATCACATATTTTGTTTATACCAAACATTGTATAGAAAAGTTATCCTAGAAATGTTTTAGGAAGTTTAAAAGAAAACATATGTGGGCTATTTATGGTATCCTTCTACCAGGAAGCTAGGGTATCTTCAAGCCATGAGTCAAGAGGTACAGGCCTTAGAAAGAGGAATTATAACTAATAGAACTTCTACAACGCTGAAGTAGCTTATCCATCAATCATAAAGTCAAGACTGTATGGTTTGATATCGTGCAACCTTGTAACCTAACAGGGCTCAAAACAAGTGCTGTCACCCATTGGAAAGGAGGAGTCCAAGATGCTCTCTAGAGATATAAAGAACATATTTCTAATCCTGTCAGATCATGATATACTGGATCATAAGCCTGAGGGCTGGTTGAGGCTGAACATTGCCCTCCCTGTACCCCAGATCAGTGTAATTTGGGAGGAGAAAAAAACACATTTATGGGAAACAAGGGAAACGTTATGGAGGCAGGTTGTGTTTTTGTTTTGTGTTGCATGAAGGACTGTAAGCTTTAAATGAGGGCTAAGCTTGACCCTGCTGGCAGGTTTGGAATGTTAGAAGTAGCCCTGGCAGAGATGGAGCAGATTGCAGCTGAGGTGGTCAAAGAAGTCAGATACATTGAAGATAAATTTAGTGCACATCCCCACTCTACTACACTCTAGTATATACTAATATTCTAATTTGTGTGTATGTCTATAATAATATATTGGCAGATAACTCACCATCTGAATCCCCCCCTCCAAACCTCACAAATCAGGATGAGTAACAGGAAGAAAACAATTTGGATGTGGTAGGGTGCAAGACAGCCTATCTGTTTGCCTTGTTAAAAAAAATGAGCTAAATTGTGAATTCAGATGGACTGATATTAAACAGTATCAGTTTATTCTTAGTGTTAGGGACTAGTAAGGTGATTACAGCCCTATGTGGCACAATTTTGCATAGTAAACTGGGGACTTGAATTTCCCCTGGTAAGGCTTTAAATGGTTGTAGTGCCCCTGGATTAAAGGTTTCTATTGCAAAAGGGTTAGGGGGTGGAGGGAGAGGAAACATTTCTTTGATGAACTGTTTAGGGATGTCAGCACCTTTTGATATTTGTATATTGCTGCTTCTTCAGTAACCAAGCGGATTATTTCCCCTCTTTTCTGAATCATTGTGTATGCATGCTGTACAGTCTACTCAGTGTCTTATGAAAAATCAGCTAAAATATATGAAATAACATATTTATTAGGCAGCAGTGTGTGTGTGTTTGTGCAAAAAGAATGTTTTCTGGTTAGCAAGTGAGGTTTCCAGGCTCCAGTTTGCTTCCCTTATACCCCTTTTCATCTCCTTTCATTCCAGTTTTGAGACAATCTGATTATCAGCACTGCCTTTCTTTCTTTCTTTCTTTCTTTCTTTCTTTCTTTCTTTCTTTCTTTCTTTCTTTCTTTCTTTCTTTCTTTCTTTCTTTCTTATGTCATTGTCTCCAGCTAGCTTTGTTGAATTAAAACTTTGCAGTGCCTGCTTAATGAGTTCCATAACCAGGCGAAATAATGAGCAGAAGTCTCTTTTTCCCCCACCCTCCCTCCTTCTGGCCTGCTTACCTCTTTACTATGTTTGTGCCCACCCGCCCCCTTTTTTGCAGGGGGGAGGAAGAACTTTAGACTTATTTATTTGAATAAGAAAAAAAGTTTTTGCAGAGAAATCACGCGCGTGCCATAGATTAGATCTGGGCAGGGATAGGCTGCTGGGGAAGCATGTCTTAGCCCCGATTGGCTGCAAGGGGTTGGGGGTATTGTTGCAGTGGGGCAGCTGCTGGGAGAGAATAGACAATAGAGCAGCTGTCCTGCACTGGCACCCTGCACACCAGCTGTCCACTCTTATCTACACACACACTTTCTGGGGATATTAAGAGGTGGAGCTGTGTGCATAGAATTGGAAAAAAGGACTTCTGACCCTCACTGGGAAGGAAAGGGGGGTGAGGGGCTGTAGGGAAGAGAGCAATTGTGAGTCCTCTTTTGTCTGTGTGCAACTGTATTAAGAAGAATGCTCATCCCTAGTGATAAGTAAAGTACCCAGTTACTAAGCAAGATCAATACTCCACCAGCCTTCAGAGATTAACTCAGCTGCTATTAACTGACTGAACTAGTGAAAGAGGGTTTGTCCCAACCCAGAAGACACTTCAAAACTGTATTTTCAGAAGGGATGTATTTGACCCTGGAGCTTATGTATCTATATATTTTATTTGTCTGCAGCAATTTGCTTGCCTGGATGTGATGAACAACATGGGTTTTGTGACAAACCTGGAGAATGCAAGTAAGTTTTCAGAGGTTTTTCTTTTTTTTTTTTTTTTTGGTCCCTAATGTCAAATTGATGCTCTAGACTTAGATAAGACATTTGTCATTTGAGGGTTAGTTTAAGTGTTTTTCTTCATAGGAGATGGTAACCTGAGAAATCCAGATCAAAGTATTAATCTAGAAGTCAAACATGAGTGTCATTAATATTAACTTAATGAGTTTACAGTAGTATATGTAAGGTTAGCTGTTTGTTATGATAGTAAACAAAATAAGTATCTAGAACAATAGCTCTGTTTAAGGTAATGAAAGAGGTAGCTGGGACTGATGAAAACTGATGCTACAGTTAGACTCAGTGACTTTCCCACATGAAGGATCACGGAAGGCTTTTTAGGAAACTTGATTCCTGGTTTTTGCTTCAGTGTGTTTGCAGAGTTTGAGATAGGATTTCTAACTGTTGGAAGTACAAATCTGACAATCCTTTGTTTGTTTTTCAGATGTAGGGTTGGGTGGCAAGGCCGTTATTGTGATGAGTGCATCCGATACCCAGGTTGCCTTCATGGCACCTGTCAACAACCGTGGCAATGCAACTGTCAGGAAGGCTGGGGTGGCCTTTTCTGTAACCAAGGTAAGTTCTTGATCATTGCGTATGATTGTCTTTTAGAAAATAACAGCATTTTCTAGAGTACCCCTCATTCAAGCCATGCAACAGTTGCAAACTAGCACATATCTTTATGGATCTGTCTCTCCTTTTAAATCTTTTTCAGATCTTAATTACTGTACCCATCATAAGCCTTGTAAGAATGGTGCCACTTGCACCAATACTGGCCAGGGAAGCTACACTTGTTCTTGCCGTCCTGGGTACACTGGTTCCAACTGTGAGATTGAAATCAACGAATGTGATGCCAACCCCTGCAAGAATGGTGGAAGCTGCACCGTAAGTTAAAGGAGTTAATGATATTTTAAACATCTGATCAACTAAAGACAGTTTTACAATCATTTTGATTTTTAAATTACTTAAATTGAATAAATCTTTTCTCTTCGACAGGATCTTGAAAACAGCTATTCCTGTACCTGTCCACCTGGCTTCTATGGTAAAAACTGTGAGCTGAGTGCTATGACTTGCGCTGATGGCCCATGCTTCAATGGAGGGCGATGCACAGACAACCCTGATGGTGGATACAGCTGTCGCTGCCCATTGGGTTACTCTGGGTTTAACTGTGAAAAGAAAATTGATTATTGCAGCTCCAGTCCTTGTGCTAATGGTAAGGCAAACTATATACCTTTGTCTCTTAAAGGGACACTGTCATGTAGTTGAGGGTTTGTGTAAAAATAAAATTACAAATCATAGGCCAGGTCAATCCATTGTTTTTAATTAGAACTCCCCGTCGAGTTGTGCCATTAGTTTTTATCTAGAACTCCTCCATTGACTAAACTGAGGAGTTCTGCTTAAAAGTTGATGGCATGATATGGCTCCACAGTATAAATAGTATTGTCTTTCAATATGACTTGGATCTGGCATTTGGCCTTCTTGTGCCTCAGGTTCCACATTTGTAAAAAATGAGGATAGCAATACTTTAAAAATGCCTTTGTAACATTGTTTTGAGCTCTATGGATGAAATGTGCCATCAAAATGCTAAACATTTTTATTATTTAGCAGTAGTAAAGCTGTTTTTGTTTTAAAAAAAGTGTTTTTTAAAAATATTCCTCCACATTGGTTGCAGTCCAAACTCTGCAACATTGTGCCAATTCATGAAAACCAAGGTGTGAAATTGATTCAGACTAGTTTCACCGATGAAGCTGAGTAAAACACAAAAAAAGTAAACAGAATAAGTGGTGAAAAATAAATAAGGTTTAGAAAATTAATAAAAGTTTTGCTACTGGTAACAGAGGTAAAAACTGTAAGAGTGAGCTAGGATGTTCAGAAATGGTGTCCTAATTCCATATTTGTCTCTAGGCATCCATTTTTTTAAAGTCTTGGCCTTGATTTTCATCATTTTAAGTACATTGTGAAGCTGAAGAGTTGTTACTTGATATTATAAAAACACTTACCTATTATTTGTCATATTTAATATTACAGGAGCCCAGTGTGTTGATCTTGGAAATTCCTACATATGCCAATGCCAGGCTGGTTTTACTGGAAGACACTGTGATGATAATTTGGATGACTGTGCCTCCTTTCCTTGTTTGAATGGTGGAACCTGCCAAGATGGAATTAATGACTATTCTTGCACCTGTCCCCCAGGATACAATGGAAAGAACTGTAGTGCTCCAGTCAGCAAATGTGAACACAACCCTTGTCACAATGGGGCTACTTGCCATGAAAGAAACAACCGTTATGTGTGTGAGTGTGCTCGGGGATATGGTGGACTCAACTGCCAGTTTTTGCTCCCTGAACAGCCTCAGGGACCTGTAATTGTTGACTTCACTGAGAAGTACACTGAAGGTCAGAATGCACAGTTTCCTTGGATTGCAGTATGTGCTGGGATTATTCTGGTCCTGATGCTATTGCTGGGGTGCGCTGCTATTGTTGTCTGTGTCAGACTCAAAATGCAAAAGAGGCACCATCAGCCTGATGCATGCAGGAGTGAAACAGAGACCATGAACAACTTGGCCAACTGCCAACGCGAAAAGGACATTTCAATAAGTGTCATTGGTGCCACTCAGATTAAAAACACAAATAAGAAAATAGACTTTCACAGTGATAACTCTGATAAAAATGGCTACAAAGTTAGATACCCATCAGTGGATTACAATTTGGTGCATGAACTTAAGAATGAGGACTCTGTTAAAGAGGAACACAGCAAATGCGAAGCCAAGTGTGAAACATACGATTCAGAGGCAGAGGAGAAAAGTGCAGTACCACTAAAGAGGTACGGTTCAGATAACAGCTCTGGGGCAACAGTTTACTGTAAAGGGTGTATATGTTTCCTAGTTGGTACTAGTAGCAGCCATCTGATTTTTGTTGTTGGTTTTATCTTCAATAGTGATACTTCTGAAAGAAAACGACCAGAATCAGTATATTCCACTTCAAAGGACACAAAGTACCAGTCGGTGTATGTCATATCAGAAGAGAAAGATGAATGCATCATAGCAACTGAGGTTAGTACAGTGCCTAATGGTTGTAAAAGAAAATAAAAATAATTGAGCCAGATCTTGAGCTAGTGTAGATCAGCACAGCTCCGTTGCCTTTAATGGAGCTATACCAATTTACACTCGGTGAGATCTGGCCCTGTGGGTTTATTTTCGCGTGGAGGTTGTAAAACTGATAACTTTTTTTAAGATAAAGCCTAATCCTGCAAATGAATCGCTTCAGTGGGAGTTCCACACACAGAGAGCTTGCAGGATTGGGACACAGCTGCAGTATAATTTTAATTTATGAGTCATCCCTTATTTGTGGAGTCTCTTCTGCCCTAGCACACCGATGAACTCCTTGATCTCTGTCCATCTCTTAATCACTGAGATCCTCTATATGTTTTACTAAACTCTGCTTCTCTCTGTTCTTGGCTTCTCTCAACTCTCTACAGGTGTAAAACGGAAGTGATATGGCAAAGTTGTTGTTCAAACAATTTCAAAGGAGATATGCCCCAATGAATGCTGCTGAAAGAGGAAAGGGAGATAGATTCCTTCACTGACTGCTGCTGAGAAACTAAATTCAGGCTGAGCTGGTTCTCTACTGAAGTTAGCAAAGTGACTGCAAAAAAACAAGATGGACACTAGGCAAGGATCTGTGTTCAAGAATAACTGTTGCACTGCCTTTATGAATTTTATCATTGCACTATGGTCAGTTGCTTTTCTATATATATTTAAATGAAGGGACTTAATTACTACATAAGAAGCATGCACTGCGTGAAGTGTATATTTTGGATTCTTACGAGCCAGTCTTTTCTTGAATTAGAGACACAAACACTGCCTTTAATGTCTTTTTTGATACTAAAATGTGTTTTTACTAGGTGAAAAAAAGTGTGTTATTTTTTTGAATCTGTAAAAATATTTTCATGATAATTGTAAAGCTTGAGTATTTTGTGATGTTCATTTTTTTATAATTTAATTTTTTTGGTAAATATGTACAAAGGCACTTCGGGTCTATGTGACTATATTTTTTGTATATAAATGTATTTATGGAATATTGTGCAAATGTTATTTGAGGTTTTTTTACTGTTTTGTTAATGAAGAAATTCATTTTTAAAATATTTTTCCAAAATAAATATTATTAATGATAACGAAAAAGATATCTTTACTTTCCAAAAAAATGTATGATCCAATTTTGCCATCAATGGCCAATCAAAGATCTGACATACTTCTGTAGGCGATTAGGGGGACCAGGGATAGGACTCAAAGTTGCAAGAAAGGATGGAAAAGAACTTCTCTGATGTAAATACCTCCTTACACTTTTCATTCCCTCTGACCTTTCTGAATGATTGACCTTTGAGGTTGACACAACATATGCTTGTCTTACCTCAAAAGTGAACTTCTGTGGAAAGTCTGAGTAATATCTGTACAGTCATTTTGTAGTGTATATAAACAAATATCACATAATTCTCTTATAAGGATCAATTCAAGCATCCTCCTGTTCGATACATGGAACCTTTAAGGACTCAGGCTGTTATTTCTTACATCCCCAAATTCTCCTTGGAGTCAATGGGAATTTTGGGTGCACCAGACATGCCAGAATGGGCATCTGTGGCCAAATCCTTCATGTGTAGCCATAAAAAGTGAGCTTCACAAATTAAACCTGAATAAAAGCAAAACGTCCCTCTTAGAATAAGAGGGTGTTCTATTAGGCATATGAGACTAAATTGATTGATGGTATAAGTGATTGCAACTCCAATGACTTTAATGTATATCTATCTATCAAATCTATTACTGTTTCAAAATACATGCACTGTACTTATCTCTATGATATCTGAGCACAATGGAGTCAAACCCCCATTGTGCCAGTGGTGAATTTGGCCTTTAATGCCAAGGCAGCTTAACTGAGTTACAGTTTATACTAACTGGCATGCCTGCAAGCTGCAATGCGCTTTTGAAAACTCTAAGAAATCATTTCCATTCTGATCTTTTATAACAGACTGTGGCTGATCATTACTGGCCTGATTCAAAATCCACTGAAGACAATGGAGATACTCCCATTGACTTCAATGGGATCGGATCAGGCCCTATTAGCAAAGAAGAACATGTGCAGAACACAAATAGTCAATGTATCATTGCAAGTGGTGATCTGTAACACTAAATTATGAAGCCTCCTCCTCAAACCTATCATTAAATGAGATACTTTGACTTAACTTCAAGTGGATTGATTCCCACATATAATCCATTTAATTGGAGATTTTCCTGAGATGAGTAATATACCACAACAGAAAAGCAGTCTGCAAATGTCAGTGTGAGGAACATGGCTTCCAAATAAGCAATAACATACATGGAACTCTGCTAATGACAAAATTAATCTGTTATTAATTTGACCCACCATTGACTGAATGTATGGAGAGAGGCTGGCTTGAGGCAGTGTAGTCTCATGGCTCAGACACTAAACTAGCAATTAGAAAACCTGGGTTCTAGTCACAGCTGTCCTGTAAAATCTTGGGCCAGTCACTTCACCTCTCTGTGCCTCTGTTTCCCTTCCCACCCTAAGATTTTGGGGATGGGAATTGTCTCTCATTGTGGGTTTGTACAGCACCGAACACACTGAGGGCAGGGGCCCCAACTGTTGGGGCCTCTAGGTGCTACCTTAATACCAATAGTAATAATGAATGAATGCTCACAAAAAGAAGTGTCATTATTTCTTACCATCATTGCTGGTGGAGTGATAAACCATACATCCTTAAAGATAACGGGAGGCTGACGAGAATTATTTTAATGTATCTTTATGTGCCCTATTGATAAAACATAAGGCTCCTTTTCCAGAAAGTGGGAGAAACCTTCTCTCCACTAGGGGTTCAAAGGGTCCACTTCTGCCTACAAGGTGAGAGGCACAGGCTCAAGGGCGCAGTGTAGCTAGAACACCTGGGAATTCAGGGCCTGATCCAATGCCCATTGAAATTGCTTGAAATTGATTTTAATATGGCATTGAATCAGGACCCTCCTTAATCAGCATATCGACTGATCTGCCTCCATCTGCATGGGGCCTATGGACCACAACAACATAAAGCTGCTCCCGCCAGGTGACAAAGCCTAAAGGAGAGATCAGTGGAAGCAAGTTTAACTGCCCTCTCTCAGGGTTAATCTCCTCTGGGGGATTAGTTAGTGCAGGAAGGTATATTTTACTTTATGTACCAGCTTGGGTGACTCTAGATGCAATTTCTTTATGAGACATGGTGATATTCAGGGGCCTCACCCGTCTACATGTTTAATAGGGTTAGTACTAATAAGTACTGTTCAAAAGTGAAGGGCACTGACACAATATGAAATAATTAGCAGAGAAGTATGCACCACCTTGTTAATTTAAGGAATTTTGTAAACAGTGAGCATCAACAGCAATAGAAAATATATTAAGTCTTGGACATGGAGAGTGTGTCCTAGTTTTAATTGCAAAAAATAGTTTTAAAAGTTGTTTTAAAGAGGTATTGTGTTTACGTTGCACACAGGGAGGGAGGATGGTCTGGGCGTCAGGAAACTGGGGTTCTATTCCTGGCTCTACCACAGACTTCATGTGTAACCTTGGGAGGGGAAGGATGGTCGTGTGGTTAAGGGACTGCAGTGAGATTCAGAAGAACTGCATTCTATTTCCAGCTCTCCCCTCAGACTTCCTGAGGGACCTTGGACCTATGTCAATTAATCTCGCTCTGCCTCTGTAAAATGGGGGATAATAATACTTCCCTACCTCATAGTAGTGTTATGAGGATAGTTGTATGAATGTTTGGGAGGTGCTTTGATGCTATGGTGTGGGGGAACATAAAAAAAGCCCTGTATTTCAGTTTGCCCATCTGCAAGATGACAACCTGCTTTGCAAATCATTTTATGGATCTTGGATGGAATAACATTCCATGACAAAATGGAAGCATACATCATTCTGCAGAGGATATACATACAATATACTGTCAAATAAGTGCACAGAGAATGTGATTATAGCAGACTCCCCTCCAAGAATACTGTTGTTCTATTTAGAATGCATCCTGTAGGCAGAGATACAGACTGAGCTTGGTTTGGGACAAAAAGTGAAAGAAAAAGTAAAAGATTCAGAAAGTACACAAATGAATTCTAAACTGAAAGACACTGGCAATCCCATTGATTGTTTGTCTGCATTAGCAAATCTTGTATTGTCACAATGCCTTAACTAGCACAATTTAGACACAACCTAGTGTAGGCAAGGCATATAATATTTATCATAGTGCCAGCTGGGAGGAGGTATGCAAAACATGTTATTGTCTACACGAAGGTGTGGTTTACACAGTTTTTGTACCAGCATAAGTGTTGGTTAGAGGTGTGAGTTTTTACTGTCATAGTTATGCTGGTATAACTGTGGAGGCAGTTATATTGGTGCAAATTGTACTGATCTATCTATCTATCTATCTATCTATCTATCTATCTATCTATCTATCTATCTATCTATCTATCTATCTAATAAATTGCCTTTTGTTTTTTGAGCCTTTGGGGGAAGCTGCCTACTTTCATTGTGTGTGAGCATCCTGAAATGCACCTGCAAAAATGAGGGCATCCTCACTGGCTGCTTGGAAGGTGACTTCCTTTATCATCTCCTAACTACTTGCACCCCCTTTGCTAGGGGCAGTCTCAGATCTACATGCAAAGCTTGTAGGGAATGGTGATCATATTGGCTGAGGGCAGGTTGGTTTCAGACATATGGAAAGTAATGAGAGATGGTGGCCATTTTGAATAAGAGAAATTTCATGAGTTTTGAAGCCAGGAATAGTGAGGTCATCATGAAACATTAACCTTTCCCTGACCCTCACCAATCTTGTGAGACTCATGATAAAATCACAAAAGCTGGCAATACTGAATTGCCTCCACTTTACCCATAGGTCATGCTTAGTGAGCACCAGTAATATGAACTTTCTAGCCAATTTTCTCAAACCCAAGTGGCATGGGCCACCCTCTAGCATAGGCTGCCATTTGAGCCAAACAGGGTGGCCAATAATGCCATGTTTTTTATTCTTCCCTAGCAGCAAAGTTGTCCTTGGTTCTGATTCTCCCCTACCTTGCACCGTGTGCAATCATTTACACCTAAACTTGGTCAAAACATTTCCAGTTTCAAAATTTTTTGATGAAAAAAAGTACACATTTTTTTCACACAAATTTAATGAAAAATGTGTTCCTTGTTTTGACCAGCTCTATTTATACTTGTGCAAAATGGATGCAACTGACTGGTAATGTTTTATATCCACTTTGCGCTGGTATGAATGATTACCAAGGCCATAGAGAATCAGACTCCTTGAACAAGGCCCATGTTTATTATTAATAATCCCTCCAGGTCTTCTTCAGCAATCATGAAAATCAAAGAGCCTGATTCTCATTTACACTACGACTCTTGCCCGAATTGTGCAGAGGAGCTTTAGTCAAACTGAGAATCAGGCCTTAAAGGTATTTATCACAATATAACCTGGCTCTCACTTCAATGTTTTCCTTTTCGAGTTTCCTTTAAGAGATGGTTCCTATATACAATACATCTGTTTACAAAGGTCACCTGACTGACAGATGTTATCCCCTCAGACTTTTTGTTACAGACTGCTTTTACCTTAATTTATTTTAAATCAAAGGGATTGTGGAATTCTTCATTGTCCAGTAATTGTGACGATTTGGCACAGCTGCTGATCTGATTCTGAGCTTCTTTGAAAAAAGCGGATAGCCGATGTTGTCAGTGAACATTAGCTGCTCTGTTCAGAGCAGCAAGCAATAGGGAAACACATCACAGAAGGCTTGTGCTAGGCTGGATCTTAGTTTCCCTTCCCTCTGCAAGTCCAAGGAAAGCAAAAGCAATGGAACTTGAATTATACCAAATGTATCACGTTGTGTAGGGTGCTTCTAATTCTCTTCAGGAAGTGTTATCTAGGCTAGCAGTTGTGAGCATACAGAACTGGGCAGATTTATCTGGGTTATCTAATTACCAGACTATCAAGTTTTGCTGACATTTCCTTTTGATAAATGCACTACATTGCATTCTTTAACTGTCTATATTAAAGGCACAACCTCCTCTTAAATTTGGCCTGACATAAATATTTCATAAAAACAAGTTTTTATAAAACCTAAGACCAGTGGAAATGTTTCCATAAGCTTAAAAAAAAATCAGTGAAAACAGTAGTTTTAAAATAAACAAACATAACCTTGCAATGTTTGAAACTCACTCCAGATCTGAAAGTGACACTGACTATAAACACAGACTTGATCCATTCTTGTTATCCAAGCTCAGAGAAATTGAAAAAGTAAATGAAGAACATAAATAGTGACAAGCATACTGATTGTTTAAAATTCTCTCACTTTTAATAATCTAGCATTTCATTAGCAATATATGTAAAGATATTTGTTTGTGACATACAATTTTTAAATTGACAGCATCCCTTTAATCAAATGAGAATTAAACCAAATGACAGAACAAGATTGTTAAGAGTTGAGCAGATTCATGTATTTCTGAAATTTAGGCTTACATATAAAAATGATATATATACAGTGAAACTTGAACAAGGACCATCTCCAATAGGCAATCACTTTAAAGTATTCCCAAGGTTTCCAGATTATTTTGTTTAACCTTGAGTTGTATAGGTAGTTAGCATGAACTGAACAGTACAGGGGTCAGAGGGAAGGCAAAATAACAAGCACATTAAAAACACCTCTAGAAATGACCTACAGCTTTTCTAGACATGAACATTAAGAGCAGGTTAGACAAACACCTGTCAGGAATGGTCCAGATAATACTTGGTCCTGCCATGAGTGCAGGGGACTGGACTAGATAACCTCTTGAGGTTCCTTTGAGTTCTATGATTTTATGTCACAGCTTTTAAGTCTTATAGCTCATGACCTTCCGGGGCTAGAAGAAAATACTTTGTGCCCCATTGAAAGCCGTGAGTCTCTCTTTCTTAAGGTTATAAAGCTTCCATTTCTGACCCATCCTGGTGATAAGCTATCAGATCTGGCGCTGGTCCAGGACTGAATGTTAGCTCCCTATGCCTCTGACCAGCATAATAATTATTATTTTGAAGGGGGTGGAATTCCTAATTGGGACAAAAGAATGAAACATTTTTGTGACAGGCTGAATATAAAAGCTGGTGGCTATCAGAAGCTGCTAATAGGTTTGGAAAATTAGAATATCTCTCAGGAGGGGCAGGGTGGGGAGTGATGTATTAGTGTTGCTGAGGCAATCAATGACACATTATACATTAGCTCATGGCCCTGCAATTTATCATGGACATAACCACCCCCACCATTCTTATCAGCACGTGATATCTATCTATCTAAGGTAATTTTATGGCCACCATCACTATAGTATCTGAGCACCTCAATATCTTTAATGTATTTATCCTCACAAATCCCCTGTGAGGTAGCAAAGTGCTATTATCTTGATTTTACAGTTAGGGAATTGAGGCATAGCGAGATTAAGGGCCAGATTTTTAGAGGTCCTTTGTGCCTAAAGGCACAAAGAGGTGCCTAGTGAGATTTCCAGAAGAACCTTAGATGCTAGGAACTTTTGAAAATCCCACTAGGCAACTCTCTGCATCCTTTAGCCCTGGTCTACACTGGTGGGGGGGTGAGATCGATCTAAGTTATGCAACTTCAGCTACGTGAATAATGTAGCTGAAGTCGACGTACTTAGATCGATTTACCATGGTGTCTTCACTGTGGTGAGTCAACTGCTGCCGCTCCCCCATCGACTCTGCTTGTGCCTCTCACAGCGCTGGAGTACAGGAGTTGACGGGAGTGCGCTCAGGGGTCGATTTATCGCGTCTAGACTAGACACGATAAATCTATCCCCGCTGGATCGATTGCTACCCGGCGGGTAGTGAAGACATACTCGAGTCTCTCTGTGCCTCATATTCCTTTAAAAATCTCTCCCTTAGTCTCTCTGTGCCTCAAATTCCTATCTGTACAATGGAGATAATAGCACTTTGCTACCTCATGGAGGTGAGGTGCCTAAAAACCTTTCAATATATCCTGGATAGTGTAAAGAGGCTCCCTCTGCAATATGGTGACACTCTGTTAAATAGCGAGATCTGAGGATTATATCAATGTAAAATGTTTCCCTAAACAAAAGCTCCCTGTTGTAATGATCTGCTAACACTTCCTAAATAAATAAATAGATTAAAATATCTGGCCCTAAATGAATTACTTTATGGTCCCACACTGGGTCTGTGGCAGAGCCAGTAATTATATGTGGGTCTCCCATGTCCCAGCATAGTTCTCTAATGGCTGATCCACCCTTCTTCTCTTAATCTGACAAATTGCAAGGCTTTTGATACTGTTATCATGTATATTCTATATACAATTAGTGTGTATGTCTTTGAGACTTAGTTGCAAGTACACATTCAGAAATAGGCACAGAATACATATTTAACAAGAGGTATGGTGTCTATTTGCTTTAAAGGTGTCTTTAGATTAAGAGAAAAATAATCCAGGGATGAGAGGGAAGGAATCTTATTTGCAAGATAACTGCAAAATTCCATCAAGTGGCAGTCTGTAAATGCACCTTGTAGATCAAATTTAACCACCAAATGCCATTGATGTACCAAAGAACTTGATGCAGTCATATGGGAAAGATACCCATTTCTTTCAGAAATGTTATAGGAAGTGTTAGTGACGGGAATAAATAACAGGTGCTGGGAGCAGCTGTTACTGATTCATGACTCTTCTTTTTTTAAATAGGGTTTCTGTTGGGAGAATCAAAAGTTTTCAGTAATGTTCCATTGTCAGATATTCAGGGAATGTGTTTTATTAGTTTTTTAATGAAGAAATCAGTTATTATTTCTAAGTCAAAATAGCCACGCCAAATTAACATTTGGGGCTCAGGGCAGCAAAACTTTAGCAAAATCCAAATGTTCTGAACTCAGATCTCATGCACATGTCCATGTTTCTTTGGATTTTAAAGAAACATTATTCCATTTCACCTTCTTTGCAGGTTCTATTATGACATATTGGTTGTGATACAACTAGTAACCCAACATGCAGGTGTGGGTGCATAGATGACAAGATTAAATATCACGGTAAAAAGCTGGCAATGCAGTGAACCAGTGCCGTTTTTCAATGATTTATTAATTTTTAAGTCATCGAGGACTGCTCAGTGAAAATATCTACTTAGTGTCCAGAAGATGGCAAAGAAGCAAACAAAATGGTGGTGTGTATAAAGAATGGAATAGAAAATAATACAGAAAATACGATAATAATTCAAATTAGTTTTTATATAGCACTTTTCATCTACATATAAAGCTCAAACTACTTTACAAAAGAGGGCAAGTATCACCATCCCCATTTTTTACCAATAGGGAAATTGAGATGCTGAGGGTGAAATTCTAGCCCCACTGAAGTCAATGGCAAAAATCTGATTGACTTCATTGGGTCCATGAATTCATCCAGAGGGCATGTCTACACTGCAGTCGAAAGTGTGATCAAGCTTTAGTTTAGGTAATGTGGCTAAAAATAGCAGTGAAGATGCAGTACAAGCTTTAGCACAGGCTGTACCAACCCATCCGGGATAGCTATTCATGTTGCTAGCTCGCACCACTGTCTTCACTGAGTTTTTTAGCCATGCTGTCTGGCTTAAAGCTAGCACTGGTATGCCTAGCCAAGCTGCAATCACACTTCTGATTGTAATCTAGCCATACCCAGAGAGGTTAAGTAACTTGCTCAAAGTCACACAGAGCTGAGGTCTCCCAGCTTTTAGTCCAGAGCCTTATCCACTACCCGGTTCTACCTCTCTAAATTGGTGGCATACCATTGTCAGTTCTGCTCTCTGCATTTCAAAAAATATATAGCTGAAGAGGTTGAGAGGTGAGCAATGGAAATGAACACAGGTATAGAAAGACTTCTGTATGAAATTGAAAAGACTGGGACTGCTTGGTACTGAGAGGTCACAAATAAAAGAGAACATGGTAATGGTAAATTAAACAATGAATGGTACAGAGAATAGAGTGCTCCTATTTACTATCTCATAATACAAAAAATAAGGGGACATTAAATAAAATTGAAGGGCAATACTTTTAAAGTGGAAATAGTTCTTTACACAATGCGTTATTAACCTGGGCAATTTACTGCCTCATAATATCACGGATATAATTCCAAGACCTTAGCAGGATTTATAAAAGGATTAGATGTTTATATTGATAATGAGGATGGCTACAGTTACATTAGCGAGGATAAAAAAAGTATAAAGGAATATAAACCTTCCTACGTCAGGGCATAAACCAACCACTGACTACATGGACCATGTTATATAGTAATTCATAATGGAGTTCCTTGCAGCTTCCTCTGAAACATCTGATACTGACCATTGTCAAAGACAGGATATTGTACTAGATGAACCACTGATCTGATCCCACTCTGAGTTAGGACTGAGCAGAAGACTTCAGATTGACTTCCCCAAAGTCTGGGAGTTTTCAGATCCAAGCTGAATCTCTAGCTGAATCTTAATTTTTCATTAATATGATAATAATAGTAGTAATAACCAAAGAGACCTCCCAAAACTCTTTGTCTGTAGAAGGACAACGTACCCACCATTGAAATGCAGCTGTCTCTGGGGAAGAACACAGCTGTCATTATGCACCACTAGTATTACACAACAGTTCTGAGGAGAGGAAGTGGAGAACAACATATATAATTGTAAGTACAGTGGGAATATAGGTAGGCAGATTTTAACGACTCAAGCTGAAATTTGTGACAATTACTATAAGATATTTAATAACCACAAGCAGCCAGGGATTCTGATAAGCATAATGCATAAGGTGGTATCTCCAGCAGCTCAGTTCCAACATTGACTCAGTGGGAACAGTGCCACATATTTAATCACCAGTGTCACTTCATGCAGCCTGTAATACCTGGGCTTTCCTTGGAGGGCGTCTATTCAAATATAGAGTAGGCCTGACCTTGCTGCACCTGTGAGATCTAAAGAGATTACAGCACAAGGGGGTATAAACACATGGGTAAGCACCATAGCAACTGAAGATCATGGCTCATGCCAATGCATTCTATCCTCACCACCCCTTCCATGACATCCTTTATCTGTAAGCGCACCCAAGATTTTTCTTTTCAGGTGACATGACCAAAATCAAAAGTATTTGTGTGATCGAAGATTTGTTAGCTCTATTAGTGAGTCACTCAATAGTGGATCTAAGAGAATGTTCTTGGCTAAGAAATTTCCTGGGGACATTAGATGTCAAACCAATCCCCTGACTGTTTTTGCCATTAATTACTTCTGATCACTATGGCAATTATTGCAGATTTGTTAATTATATTAAAGAAGTATTTCTTCTGTCAGTGGAAATCCATTCCACAGTTTTCAGCATCCCTTTCTGACAAGGAGGATTTCAAATCCCTTTATCTGGAGACAAACAGAAAGACTGTGCTTGTGGTGAATAATTTGAGCTGATATTCTTGCCAGCTGTTAAGGACACATGCAGGAAAAAAAAAAAAAGTCAGTGACATCTGGTCAGCACTGATATTTCCTAACAGAAGTATTTGTTTCAGTATGGGTAGACAGTGGGGATAACAAGAAACATCATCTACAAGTATTCCCCTCTTTTGAAAAGTGAAAGTGAGAACTTTGACCAAGGCGACTGTAACAAAAATTACAACTTACATAATGGGGAAATGGTGACATTACATTAGCCCCTATTAAACAATGGATAAGCAGTTGCTTTCACACACTAAGCCTCTAACTTATTTTCTTTCATGCCGCACAATGGATTTTTTTGCTGAGTTGGAAAATATCAAAAGACAGGCATAAAGCCCTCCTTTTGTTCCTTCATCCTGCTCAGCAGTGTTTTACTGCCCCTAAAGATTTTTTCCCTTCTGCTCTGGTTTGCCCTCCTCTCTTCCTTTCCCCTCCTTCCTTTTTTTGGGTAAATCATGTTGAGTAAATGTCACAAAATAATGGCCTGAATTCTTTCCTCCAAACGGTAAAATCCCTTCCTTTAATTTAATTAGTTCCATTCTGGTTTTATTCTGATGGTTTAAGGGAAGTTTTTTTAACTGTCTTTTAAATGCATTGCTTTAAGAGCTGACTTTTTGGGGTTTATAATGGAAGATAAGTTGACTTTAGTTCAAGAGTAAGTTCAACTCTCTCTCTTCTGGGTCTTTCCACGGAAGTACATGCAGCTCTATTCAGTAGATAATAGAAGTCCCAGAATGGAAACATATAAAAAAAAAAGTTGTTTCCTGGGGTCAAAAAAGGACAGGAAAAGAGCCGACAATTACTTAAATAAACAGTATTCAGAAAAAAAAAATCCCTGTGCAAATCAAGTTGCAAAATCAGTGAGTTCTGATTGTAGCGGGGGAAGAAGCGGTTTAAAACAACTCAATGTTCATTCACCTGGAATGTGGCATCTTTAAGAAACAGATCAGAGTCACCTATTTACAACAAAAAAATCTTCACACTTTTCCCCTTTTAGTTCTCTTCTCATAATAATACTTGGCTCTTATACAACGTTTTTCACCCTAATAGCAATAATGACCTCAGCGAGGGCATTTCCTGGAGATTAAGGAGGGGCTGAGGGTTAATGACCTTGAGCTGCACCTCAGACTAATAGCTCCTGCAGCCCTCTGTGTAGCTGCAGTGCGGATGAGGATGCTGCACACCTACTGAAATGGCTGCTCATCTTGTGATCATCAGTCAGGAGGATTTTCCAGACTCTACACTGCTGACCCTGAGGCTATTAAGTTGCTAAAATGTGTGATGCCTACCTAAGCCCTTTTGCCATTTTTTTCTTTTTTTGACTTATACATCTCTGTTTTATCTCCCTATTTTATATTTTCAATTTTCCTCATCTTTATTGTATCTTTTGTGCATTCACTAATAATACTGTATTGCTTTATTAATCTCTGTTGTTTTTAATTGTACTGTGTTTTAATGTACTTGTGCAGTTCCTGAAGCACTGCAGCAAGGGAGACGAGGGTGGGTGAGGAAGCATGCTTTACAAATACAAAATAGAATTAAAATTTTTAATTATTTGTATTTGCATCAAATATACAAAGATAGATGGAAGTTCACAGGGTAATATTTGGTACAGTGAAGCTATACAGGACATATATTGGTCTAAAGGTAAGGATCTGTACTGGAACCAGTGCTGTTCAACATAGTCATTAATGATCTGGAAAAGGGAGTGAACAATGAAGTGACAAAGTTTGCAGATGTACAAAATGATTCAAGATAGTTAAGTCCAAAGCTGCCTGCTAAAAGTTACAGAGGGATCTCACAAAACTTGGTAACTGGGCAACCAAAAGGCAGATGAAATTCAACACTGATAAGTGCAAAATAATGCACATTGGAAAAACCATATATAATAAAACATATAAAATATATTAAAAAACATATATAATGATGGGTTCTAAATTAGCTGTTACCACTCAATAAAGAGATCTTGGAGTCTTCATGGATAGTTCTCTGAAAACTTTACCTCAATGTGCAGCAGTATTCAGAAAGGCTAACAGAACGTTAGGAACTATTAGGAAAGGGATAGAAAATACAGCAGAAAATATTATAATGCCCCTATGCAAATCTATGCTGCACCCACACCTTGCATACTGTGTTCAGTTTTGATCGCCCCATCTCAAAAAGGATATAGTGGAACTGGAAAAAGTTCAAAGAAGGGGAACAAAGGTGATCAAGGGTATGGAATGGCTTCCATATGAGAGGACTAAACTGTTAGGATTGTTCATCTTAGAAAAGAGATGATTAAGGGACGATATGATAGAGCTCTATGAAAACATGAATGGTGTGGAAAAAGTGAATAGAGAAGTGTTATCTATCCTTTCTCAGAATACAAGAACCAGGGGTCACCCGATGAAATTAGTAGGCAGCAGTTTAGTACAAACAAGAGGAAGTACTTTGTCACACAATGCACATTTAACCTGTGATGGAGGAGCATCAATGGCTATTAGCCAAGGTGGTCAGAGATATAACTCCATGCTTGGGGTGATCCTAAACTTCTGACTGCCAGAACCCAGGAGGGGAAGACAAGGGTGGATCTCTCCAAAATTGCTCTATTCTGTACACTTCCTCTGAAGCTCTGGTATTGGCCACTGTCGGAGACAGGATACTGGGCTAGATGAACCATTGGTCTGACCCAGCATGGCAGTTTTTTGTTCTTAAATTGTAATAACTCATGGAGTTATGCCAGTTTGCCCCATCTGAAAATCTGGCCTATAGAGCATGTTACTTAAGCATGCACAGTTTGAGTGCACAGGTAGATATTTGGAGCATGATTCTCTAGTCATGCTAGGTTTACATCATGTAACTCAACTCCTGAGATAAACAGGTGTAAATGACAGCAAAATCAGTCCGTTGGTGTTGTGAACTTACATAGAATATTACTGTTTTCTACTGTGCACTTATAGTAGATTTCAATTACTGCAGGGGGGTAAAGACAAGGTAAATAGCCTTCTTGGAGATAATACTTTGTCCTATTATCAAGAATGTTTTGAAGCTTGTTGTGGCTTTGATCAAGGAGAAATACAGGTCTTTGGTCATGGAGATAGATGGTAGTAATAGTTAAAGTCAGAAATTTGGGAAGTCCTTCATTTCAGAGCATCAATACAGCTGCAGGTAGCCAGAAGATTGGAGAGCCTTTCATGCCAGAGGTTGTTGGCAGTCAGAAATTTGGTGTCCCTTTGCACTGAAGTAGAGGTTTGTGTGGTGGCAGTGGTCTGAAACTTGGGCCTTCCTATGCATTGGAATGGGACTAAGGTATGGCAGCTGCTAGAAATCTGGAAGAACTGCAGGCCCGCCTTAGGTTTCATGAGACACTATGTAAAGAAAGATGTGAGAACCCATCCATTTCCCTTATCACTTAGGACTGACCCCGTTCAGTTCCTTCTTCACTTGTAATTGCCCTCCCACCAAACTTGCATGGTCTATGTGACAATGCTATTAGAGACTGGCTGCATACACATGAGGCTTCTTGATGCACTGGGTGCTATGTGACCATCACATAAGGTAGAATAAGCCTAGAGTCTCTGCTGAAGCAAGGGGGCCCTAACTTTCCTGAAGATGCCATTTTCAGAAACACAAACCCTCTTCAGAACATTAGGGTAAGGATCCATCTGATTCTGTGTAATCTAGCATTAGCTAATTTTAATAATCTTTACTAGGAAATGGGAATGTAAAAAACTGTGAGCTGTTCAAGGCAAATGTAGGAGAGTTGAAGATGTTTTTACTCTGTTCATCTTCAATTTGCTATAGCATCACATATTACTTTGTAAACAGGGGTATTCACCCCTTGCAGAATACCAGCACAAGGCCTATGTACCATTTGAGCCCTCAAAACAGGGCTTCATTGGCATTGAAGTGGTGCATTGAGATTGTGCTGGCCCTCTGCACAAAGGTGATATTCACCTGATTAGAAAAGTTCAATACACTTTGAAACAACATCAAAAGGGCATACCCATGATCTTCTTGGGTTCAACGGGCTTTGGATCAATCCCTTAATTTATAAAAACACCATACAATAAAGTATATAATTTAATGTAGCAGCAAAACTCATGAGACTGTTACACGGCTACTTGAAAGGACAGAGAATATAGCATCTTTCTGTCCCTTCCCTCCTTAATCAACTAGGCTGAAGATGGATGATAATGTTTCATTCAGTGAAATAGAATTTCTATTCTATGATCATTTCTATAGATAGTTGTGAGGACTACTCTTACTTGTATCATATCAATACCTAAAATAGCTACAGTAAAAGTCTACCCTGGGTGCAAACTGTAAACATTTACCAACAGGGGAATGTGGTCTAGTAGTTAGGGTAGGAGACTGGGAGCTGAGACTCCTGGATTCCATTCTCAGTATTGTCAATGTATAGGATGACCAGATAGCAAGGGTAAAAAATCGGGACGGGGGTAGGGGGTAATAGGTGCCTTTATAAGAAAAAGCCCCCAAAATCGGGACATCTGGTCACCCTATCAATGGATGACTGTGAGATTTTGGGTATCCTACTTAACTGCAGTTTCCCCATCTGTAAAATAGGTATAATAACTCTTTCCTACTTCGTGGGCTGTTGTGATGCTTAGTTAATCAATATCTGTATATTGCTTTCAGATCCTTTGATGAAAGGTACCATGGAAGTGCAAAGTATTCTTAACAATACTTCCATTCTGTTCTCTTTCAATACTCACCCTCTCTCAGATATATATATTTCATTTTTTAATTTAGCAGAGGCAACTGGGCCTCCTTCCATCAAATTCTCCTGCAAGCTTAGTTTGGATACTACCACCATGGATTGGCAAGGCAGAATTATGGAGTGAAGGGCAGCAGTTCAGGTGACACTTTCCTCCCACAGAGAAGACCTGATCCAAAGTCCATTGGAATCAAGGGGAGTCTTTCTATTGACTTCAGTGGACTTCGGATGGGGGTCAGAATGAGGCCCAAGAATGAGGACTGCATTTAGTCCTGGAACTGTTTCTGCTTTTGAATCCCAAACACCACTGCCTCTAAAACCTGGTATATGGTTATAGTAGCAGGATCACGATTACACTGAGCTCTTGAGAGTGGAAACTCAATACATATTACTCACACCACTTAAGGGATCACACAATCTACAACATATAGCATGATCAGCAACTTCAAATGAAGTGGCTTTGAAAAAAAGTGTTGCATGATGAGGGCAGAGTAAGTTGCAGGGTCTGTTTTCAGGGAGCTTAAAAGCCTTTGGACAATGAATTCTTTGTGAGCAGGCAGAACTGTTTATTTAAATTGTTGTTCTCTTCCAATATTATGTCCACCTTATTGAAGCACTGTTGATATACTGGGTGATATTGGTTTAATCTGAGAGGAGGGCCAGCAGCAGATCTGAAGGAACAGAAACATTTCTGCCTGCACGGGAGTTCTTAAAAACAAGTTGATCACCACTAGAAGGTTATTCAATATCCATCTAGTCAGCTGGAGAGTGCAGACTCTGTAGATGAATACCAGTCTGACAGATGTGCTAGTGATTTACCAATTATTATTTTCATTGATATTATTTTATATAACAGTAGCACCTACAAACCCCCATCAAGGATCAGGGCCACATTGTGCAAAGCACTGTACAAAAACACAGTAAAAACACAGTCTCTTGGGAGATAAGTTAAACACATAGTGTTCTTGGTCAGCCAGTTCCCAGAGTGGACCAAGATATGTTATAGGAGTAACAGTGAGTGACTTCCAGGTAGGAGGTCAGTCTCTAGTTCAGTTCTCTGCTTAAGCACATGGAGTATGTTGGGTTTCTGGTCACACAACAGTGGGAAAATCTAGTGTGGCCAAGTGTTACAATTTTATTGGAAGATTTGTAATATTTGATGGTTTTCACAAAATCTCAGTTCTTGGAGTCATGTGATTATGTGAGAATCTCAACTTCCATTAAAAAAATAGAATTAATTTCTAGCCCTCATGTTTACAGATAAAAGTTGAAAACATAAATCCTAAAGGTTCAGAAGTCAGAAGGCAAATAAAAAGAGATGATTTTTTTTTATTTAAAAAAAATCTTGTGATTTTTAAGCCAATTTCATGATTTTTTGAGGTCTGACACATGATTTTGACTTTGTGGGGCTGGCCTTACTGTGGGTCCTGAAAGGAGAGAGAAAACCTCAGACTGCAAGCAGTGGTGAGTTAGTCTCTGCTGCAAAGAGCTTTCAATCTACAATTGTGACAAGACACAACAGGTGAATGACAAATGCTGGGGGGTGGGGGTGGGCAGATGATAGAATGAGCATGTTTTTTCTGAATTATAATAGATGTCTCAGATCACCACCTGCCTAGCCATTGTCTGATGTCATTGTTTTGTAGGTATTATGGTAAAGGTGAGTCTTAAGGAGGGATCTGAAGTTCAAAGGGATCAATATGAAATCATGAACTGATACATTTTTTTTTCTCTGAATTTTTAAGCATGACAGAATCACAGCCCTGAAGACTGAAGTCTTCTCCCTCACTACCTTCACAATATGAATTGTTGTTGGTGATCTAAGTAGAGGCTAACCCTGTACTGGAGGGATTACCTCCAAAAGAGGGCAGTTCAGTCTCTATAGCTAGCAAATCATTAGTCTCTCTGTTTAGATAGCCAACAGAGATGCTGTTTTTGAAGATTGATTGGGTTATGGTCTCTTGTCACATAGGCCACCAAACCGCTTTCAGGTGGCAATGATTTCAGCATTACAACCTGTGGTGCATTTGTACTGCAACTCTAGAGCTGCAGTGCTTTGCATCAATGCTATTTGAAAAGCTTATAAGCATGTTCATGAACAGTTTACTGAATTAAAATATGGTTTTTGATTCAGCATGTTTGCAAACATTCATGCAACCGATATTTTGTTCATACAAATATTTGCATGGACAGACAGTTGAGCTTAACCAATGTTAGTTTAACAAAGAAACTACCGTATATACTCGTTCATAAGCCGTATTTTTTTAGTAAAAAAGGGAAGCACGAGAGAAGGGGGTCAGCTTATGAGCGGGTATAGAGAGGGAGAGGTGGGACACAGCCCCTCCCCCCAACAGAGGGAGCAAGGAGAGGCAGCAGAGCCAGAAGGGAAGAGGCAGGGCCGGAGTCTCTCCACTTCTGGCCATGCTGCTCTCCCCCCAGCCTCCGAAGCAGCTGCAGCTCCCGGGCTGGCAGGCTGCAGCCGTGTCGCTTGGCTCTGCCCCACAGCGCAGGCTATGGCGGCACCACCCAGCCCACCGGAGCACGCTGCGACTGTGCCGCCCGGCCCAGCCCACTGGAACATGCTGCGGCCGCGTCGTCCGGTCTGGCCCGCTGGCCCCAAAAAAACCATTTCCCGACCGGTTGCTGTCCCTGCCCATCAGGGTAAGCAGCTGGCGCGCTGGGACACTTTGTTTACTTAGGTTTACCTCCGTGCCTGTGGACGCTTGAGGTAAACAAACCATCTCGGCCCACCAGCGGCTTATCCTGATGGCCCGGGAGCCAAAGTTTGCTGACCCCTGAATTATAGGGTTGGCTTATGAATGGGTCATAAAAATTTTCCATTTTTACTTATCCATCTTGAGGGGGTTGGCTTATAAATGAACTGGCTTATGATCGAGTATATACGGTAAAAACAACAAGGAGTCTGGTGGCACCTTAAAGACTCACAGATTGGGTAAAAAACCTCACTTCTTCAGTAGTCTTTAAGGTGCCACCAGACTCCTTATTGTTTTTGTGGATACAGATTAACACGGCTACCCCCAATACTATAATACGGTAATTCAATTTAGTGACAAAACAAAATGTATTTTGGGTAGAAACAGAAGTAATTGATAAGGTTTGGCTCATCCAATCAGGGAACAGAAGGCAAATTATGTGATGTTGAACAGTCATAAAGCTCAGATTGTGACTTCTGAATAATTGGCTGAATACTTGCTATGAACAACAATCTGTAGCTCAAATACGATGATGAAAAGTGTAAGTCAAATAGTTTTGCATAATGAATAAATTAAGCTTCCCTGGCTACTGACCTTTCAAAGCCCAACAAGCTTCTGAGGATTAGCACTAACAGAGGCTATTTTGGGTCAGATAGGGCCTTTAAATATGAGTTATTCCTCTTTTTTGTTCCTATTCCTTTTTTTCTAGCTGATTCTGATATTCAGATGCACATAACATGGCTTGATGACATAGTTATCTACAGCTGATAAAATCAATGTCAGAAGGCAAATATACCCCTCATACTGCTCTCTCAGACTAGTTCTCTTTATTAAAAGAGGTACAGTCAAATGATTTCTGCTATTTCTGGCACATATGCAGTAGGTGAGGGTGAACTAAAACTTTTGTACCAAAGTCCTCCTAGATGAATCAGGAATAGAGCTAAGCCTCCTTGCCCTGGTCTGTCATTTCTCAAAAATTGCAAGTAACCAAAAATAGATATCGTATTTTGTAATAGGTGGTTGGAATCATGCAGCCAGTGTGAAATGAGTAGCACTGCGTAGCATACAGCTGGAGCAATGCACACTTACAATTAGTTGAATTTCACTGTTTGAGATGTAAGCTGACAGGCCACCACACAAAACCTCCCTGCAGCCAGACTCATGCTGAGCTCCAGAGCGGAAAAGGATTTTAAGTAGAAGTCTTTGAAGACTTTAAGTATAGAGGCAGTGAATTCATGCATTGTTTACCTCTGAAGGCCTGGGTTTGAATCTGGCTTTCATTTTGTTTTAATGAACTAGGTGGTCTCATGTAAATCCTAATTAGAAAAAAGTTGTAACTTAAAAGTCACAAAAATTTATTGTGACTCACTCAAATTCTGTACAGTTCAAAGTGTCACAGTAATTACCAGCGGTCGTGGAAAAAAAAATCCTCTCTAGACATGTTATTGCATAATTATCCTTTATGAGGGCTTCATGCCTTCCTCTAAATCATCTGGTAGTGACCCCTGTTGGAGATGGGATACTGAATTAGATGGACCATCAGTCTGATCCAATATGGAAATTCTTCTGTTTCTAACTGAGACTGGGCACTTCTGCCTGTGGTCCATCTAGTTCAGTATCCCATCAATGACAGGGGCCAATACCAATGCTTCAGAAGATGGTGTAAAATCTTACAAGCATTTTGGGGCAGGGACTGTCTTTTTGTTCTGTGTTTGTACAGCGCCCAGCACAATATGGTCTTGGTCCTTGACTAGGGCTCCTAGGCATTACTACAATAACAATGATAATAATACTGTAATAATGGACATTTACCCTCATCTGGTGAAGCTTTCTGCCTGATCTGGGCAATCGGTTTTTGACTTGTATCCTAAAGGATGAAGGTTGATATAGCTTATAAATCTGTATCTTAGTTACTGTAATCACAGATAATATTCTTAGTAGTCACATGAATGCTATTCCTATTATTAATAGAATTTCTAATCCTTTCCTGACTCCTAAGATTTTTGTTCCATAACATCTTGTGGCAGTGAGTTCCACAGATCAATTTCATATTGATATAAAAAGTTTTTCTTTTTATCACTTTTAAATTTGTGGCATTTTAATTTCAGTGGGTTTTCCTGATTGTGACTTTCTGTCTATTGATCATTAACTGGCCTGTGTTTCATATTGGTGTTAGATATGATACTGAATCAAAGTATCTTTCTGACCAAGAAGGAATCACAGTAAGCACTGTGGGTGGGACCAAAGGATCTGCTGTTTCACAGAACCTCTTGTCTTTTCCTTGCCTCTGCCTCTCAGCCCCAATGAGAAGGGAGGCGCTCAAGCTGTAGCCCATAACACCCCATCTCCCAAACATTAGGTTTACTTGGGTTGGGCTGCAGAAAGAGGCTTTTTCACGTAAGTGCTGGAGCTATCTGCACCCACCCAGTGTCAGGAGAGCCACTCGCTGGATGGGTTTCTCAGTTTTGTGACTCCTTGATAGGATGCTACTCAGTTGCATTTCCAGGTACATCCCAGAATGGCTGATATTTCCCAGCTTGTGAGATGCCACTACACAGTTACCCATCTGGATCCTATAGCTTTCACCCAACAGTGGCTCTTTCCTTGTTGTTTTCAGCTATAGGGTTAAGACTGAGCCTAGGTTCTTGCACCTTTGGCTGAGGCATCTGGTACTGACTACTGTCAAAGACAGGATACTAGGCTAGATAAACCTTTGGCTTGACCCGGCACGGAAATATCTACACTTCTATGTGTCTGTCTGTTGATGGGGGCAGGGTGCCTGACTCTTAACAAATAACGGAGAGTCTCTAATAGGGAAGGTATCAGCTGTTTCTGGAAACTTTGATAAAATTCATAATTAAAGCTGTCCTCTCCAGGGCATCAACCTTTATTAACCTCTCCACACGCATCTTTTATTTCTTCCTCTATTATATGAACATCTAGGACTCCACTTGCTTTCTCAGGCAATGGCCTCCTCTCCCGCCCCCCCCATGAGCCTGTTTCATTAAAAATGAAACTGGCTGAAAATATTATTAAATGCTTTTTATTTTTATTTTATTTTTTGAGCTTGGATGGGAGTCATTCCATTGACGTTAATAGAAGTTAGATTTGGCCCTCTTTGCTCATCTTTTATAGGCAGAATTATAATGGTAGGCCTTGATCCCACAAGTTACTTTATATAGACAGACTTCTGTGCTTACATAGAGCCCCATTGACCAATGGGGGTGCAAACAGACATAAGAGTCCAACCTCACCAAGCCAATGGCAGGATTGAGGTCTTAGGTTTTATTTTTTCCACAAGACATTTGCCAGCATTTTGCTCATGAGAGGTGCTAGACTGACTTCTTTGGACCTCTGAAGTTCTCTGCTTGTCCACAGAGAAGATATAGCATGGGCAATGACCGTGCAAGATTCCCCATAGTGTCCTTACATTGGTCCCTCAACATGTAACTAGACGTATTAGTTCAAGAGGATGAGAGAGTAGTTTGGTAATTGCCACTTGTAGTGATGGTTTGGATGATGGGAACAGTTGTTAACTGGGAAGTGGACTAATATGACCAGCTCATTTCACATAGGCCAGCAAACAGCTATCAGGTGAAAATAATCTTTGTTCATGGTCCACCTGGGTTACTGGAAATAGTGACCCAGAGATGAATAGCTCAGAGGGAATGGGTTCTATTTTGTGTATGGTCACACATCACTTCTGTCTCCACTTCACTTGTTTCCTTGTCTAAAGCCCTTGTTCTCTCCCCCCGCCCCAAAATTATCAATCCATCCCCTGCTCTTTTAATTGCAATGTGCCATATGGGGATCAGTTGAGTTTTTGTTATGGCCCCAGTAATCTATTAGTCACTCTCTCCTTTGTGTTACAAAAGATTTATCTTTCAAGGGCATGTATTGACTTCAGTCTTTCTGCAGCCTGATAGATTTTGGAGGGGACTTTGTGAAGCAAAGCAGAGTCTGCTTTTAAATCAATCCCAAAAGCATATGAGCATCGACAAGACCAGGAATGTCTCACTGGGATTTAAACAAATTCAATGAACAGAAGGAAAAGTTTTAAGCATAGTAGTAGAGAGATATTTGTAGCACTTATCTATTTCTTCTTTTGGGGATGCTATATTCTTCAGACTTTGAAATATTAAGATTTCTATGCCCATCTGGGCAGCTCTTCTATTTCCTCTCCCCCATCACATCCCTTCTCTTTTTTTCCAGTCTGTCTCTATGAGAATTAAATTAAACCTTTAACTCTTGCTTAGAAAAATGTACTGTTTCATGAACGTTTTAGTGATAACATACTGTACCAGGTCATCTTCATTTGGGCTTTTATTCATTGAAGCCTCTCTATTCCGCACAGCATTTACATTTGTGGTTAAGTCCAATGGAAGTCAATGAGACTTAAACATAAGGTTAAAGTTAAGCATGTGTTTAAGTGCTATCCTGAATCAGTTTGCCAAGATGACTTTAGTTCCATTAGTTCCTCTTTAGTACAGGACATTTCCCCTTTCTCTCTCACTAGCACAACTAAAATTAAACTAATTAAGCCCAGGAGTAACCTCTTATGTCCTTTCACAGGTTAATAACTATTAATGTCCTTTCACAGGTTAATAACTAAGGATTCTGTGATGTCTCTCACTTTCAGGACTGCTAAATCCACCCCAATTTTTTTAAAGGTATTAAAGAATATCTAAATAAAAGTGGTATATTTCCCCCTGCTCCTAGATGAATAGTGCAAATATGGTGCTCAGCCACTTAAATCAATGTAATTGTCAAGCATTCAGAATAATGCATTTTCCAAGGGACTGTATTCTCCTTCAGACACAATTTTGGAAATTCATTATCTGTGATAAACAATTCATTATGATTAAACCTGTAATCCTTCCCCTGAAACATAGATTAGTATCATTATTACTACAGTTAGAATGGTAATACACTTGGGTATCATCATCATCCTCACCACTATCATTACCATATGAATTGCTGGTAATAACTAATTTCTTTGAGATAATTGCTTCTTTGTAATGTTGGCCAGAGTTGCACTGCCAATACATGGGCTACAGTGGAAGATCAGAAGCAGCCAGTGGGAGGAACCAAATCTGCAAGCTGATCTATATACAGTGCATCTTAACAATATAATTCTTTCATTTAGCCCTTCAGAGACTGCAGATACAAGGCCTGATCCTACAGCTCTTACCACAGAAGAGTTGGAACAGGCTAGGGCGGGCTCATTGCAATCAGAGCCAGCCTTTGGGCCCTGTGAGGGAGAAGCTCAGCTTTCATTTTAAGAGGAAATAGGCTTTTAGCTCTTTTCCTTGTGTTGATATCCTCAATAACCCAAATCAGCATACATTAGGGCTGAAAGAGACAAGTGGCTGAACTCCGCTTCCACACCCTTTATGTAGAATAAGTCAGTTAAGCTTGTGGTGTATCTAGGGCGACCAGACAGCAAGTGTGAAAAATTGGGATGGGGGTGGGGGATAATAGGAGCCAATATAAGAAAAAGACCCCAAAATCGGGACTGTCCCTATAAAATTGGGACATCTGGTCACCCTAGGTGTATCCCATAAAATTGTCTCACTAACCTTCCCCCAGATCCTTAGGCAGGCCCTGTGCACAAGGGTGGTGAACCAGTCATGATCTAGCCCTATCTAAACAATCATTACAACAGTGCTGTGAGAGAAAGGGAAAATTAGTTGGGTATGGGTGCCTGAGACCATGAAAGAAGTCTTTGTTATAACTGGTATGAGAAATTAGGAGTTCCTGACTCCCACTCTGTTCTGGGACTGCTAGCTCATACCGTCTTCTCTCATAGGTTAGATTCTTTAATATGGTTATGGCCAGGGTTTCCAAGAGGTCTTCTTAGACATAGTATTACAAGTTCTTTTTCTTAGTATGTGAGCACTATTTAGTCTCTGAAGAAATACTGCAGTGTTATTTTTGTGATGCATATCTTACTGGGGAGAGCTACTGCAAGCATCAAGAGAATTTGTTCTCTGCTTTAATCTGCCTAACTAGAGTCAACACTTGAGATAGAATTACTCCCTGGGAATTGGGCAGTGATGTTTTTGCTGAGAATCCTGTAAGAGGGTTTGCTGCCATGCTGCTTGACCACCTCTGTTTAAGGACTGGTATATGTAGTGTAAATGAAACAAGCTACACTACAAAAATATCCAGACTCTGTGTCATTGATTTCTCCTCTAACAGGAAATTGACTTGGAAGGACCCAAAAATCTACCAACACTTAGTAGAGGGGTGACAGCAGTGGCAGAGCATGACAGTAAGGCCAGTGTGTTGTTAGTTAAACCTTGGAGAAAGGCTTATTGTTAGATGTGGTGCAATTCTTCTCAGAAACTGTCATCAGCAAAATCAGTTTATGGTTGCGTTAAGTCTCTCTGACTGAGTCATTTCCTAGGTGTAATTGCTGACTAAGGCTATACCTACACAAAACAAAGACACTACATGATGTCAAAACATTATATGACCCCCCCTAAATCTTATTAATCCTTGGGAACTGAAACAACAGTCTCATTCAGCCAGCTTGTATATCACTAATTAAATGATTTCATTATCTCCTTTAATAATCAGTTCTTTTGCTTAAATGTTCTGATGCCGAATGGCCCTGATTCACCACTGCACTATTCCAGTTGTACAATGATGTAATATCATTCAGTTCAGTAGAGTTACACCACATAACACTGGAGTAACACACCAGTTAATTGCAGTAGGTCAAGTCCATAAAGATTTTCTTAATATTTTGTCTAAATAGTCTTTGATATTCTCTGATGCATTGTAAACCCATTTTTTGTTCTATCGTCCTTGGCTTATGAGAGTAGTTGGCTTCTGCCCTTTGTACCACACTCCTTTAGGTATTATAGTTATTGGATTAATTGACAACATTAGTGACATATCAGATAATATGGTGGCTCTCTTTAAAAACTGATTGGTTCATCTGTTTGGGCAGTATTTGCACTAAATCTTTTGACCCCAAGTCTCTGTAGAGCTTTACCAACATTGGTTCCCATAGCACCTAACCCTGATCTTGGGGCACTGTTCTCACAGAGTTTAGACTCAGAGATTTGGCAACATCTTCCAACATCCTCCATCCCCAAGGCTAAACGGAGCAAGAAGTAATGCCATCTTACATGTGCCATGTAGGGAAAGAGGTCTATGCTGATGACATCTGACGGAGTCCATTGATGTTTGGAGTACTCTTGTGTCTGTGCATGGGAGTGGCATCTGAGCAACTGATCAGTCTACAATGTGACAGAACTCCCACTGCTCATTAATGGAGTCATATAGGTGTTGCGGAAGAGTGGCTCCCAATCGTTTTGGGGCAACCAATTTATTTGTAGAACCTGTAGTGTAAATGCCTCCTGCATTGACAGAAGGGGTTTTTCCATGGTTGTAGTTAATCCATCTCTCCAAGAGGTGGTAGCTAGGTTGACAGAAGAATTCTTCATTGACCTAGCCACATCTACACCGGGGGTTAAGTTGACCTAACTACAGAGCTCAGGACATGAATATTTTCACAGCCCTGAGCAATGTAGCTAGGTTGATCTAATTGCTAAGGGTAGACCAGCCCTAAGGTCCAGGCTGTCCTAAGCACCATTATTGACACCCAATTAAATGTATGTGCTCCAAAACTCATTGCAACCTAAGCTTCTCCAATTCTGAGAATTGCAAGACTGGAGCAGGTTGAAGTGGCCTGGCCACTATGATGTACTGTAATGTGACCCAGAGAAAGGGATCATTGTGAAGGTAAGGAGAAGCCTAGGATGCCAGTTACAAATGATTGGTATATGTATCAGTTGTTGGGAACAAATGTAGTAGAGGGCTAAATTGCCCCAATTTTATATAAGGATAATACCATTGCAGACACGTACTCTTAGTGGTGTGTTATTTGGCTAGAGCTAGACTGTCTCAGGCTTTATTTGATTGCACAGGAAGTAAAGAGAAGTAAGATTCCTATGATTCCTCTACATGGTCCTGCTCAGACTGTGACTCCAGCAGAGTGCAGAGAAGAGGCAGTCACTTACCCAATACTCCCAGCCGCAAGCCAGTGGGGAGTGGGAGGAGCCTGGCCCTCCACCCTTTATTCTTCAGCCAGAGTAGCTGTCTGGGTGCATTTTTATTCCAGAATAGTGTCCACGCTTGGATTTATAGTGGTAGAACTATAGTGGAATAATTATTCCAGTATGGCTAAGCTGGGAAATTTCCCCATGTCAACTAGCCCTTACTCCAGTCCTAGAGCAAGTACAACTAGGCACTGCCCCTTACTTAAGACAGATTGTAACGCAACAATCTAGCCCAAATGGAATGAACATCTAAGCAGTGAGCACAGAAGGTGAATGTTAGGGCTTAGATAGGTGAAGTAGTGCAATAATGAAAATATTGATCCTGAAATCGAGAAAAGCTGAATTTAATTCCTATGGTGCTGCAAGTTTGTTACAATCCTCTCTGAAGACAAACACACAAGTTTGCTTCTCTATGCTTCTCTGTACTGTGGTTGGTTACAAGGAGTTTTCAAGTTCTGGATAATAATTGTTCTAACCCATTGTATTAATCTGCTTCTCCCCTATTTGGAATGTTGGATAGGTAATAAAATGGTGTGTAGGCCCTTGTGCTGTGCGCAGGGGAATTTCATCCACTGACAGAAACATTTTGCTGAAAAGCCACTTCGAAAATTCACAATTTTAAAGTATGTGGGTGAAATTCTGAAATATTTGTTTGGTTTTTACTTAGGTCTTAAGCAAAATTCCCATTGATGTCAATCAGAGTTTTGCCTAAATGAGGCGTAAGTATGATAGGATAAGAATCTAGCACCAGATTTTAAAAGGTATTCAGACACCTAACTTCCATTGGGCGCCTAAATACCTTTAAAAATCTGACCCTAGTTTATCTAACAGACTTCTCAAGATGCACAGCTCTCCTACACAGTCACAGATTTTTAGCTGTTTCTTAGGAATTTCTTGGATTCCCCAAGTGGAGTTTCCTTTTGTGGATTCCCTGGTTGAGTCTGCACAGACCCAGCAGAGGAAACCATTGCCTGTCTGTTAGACAGCACTTGCCTTCCCTTCTGTGTTGCCTTTTCTCCTAGGTGGCGGTGCACAGCACAGCCAATGGAAGGACTATGTTGCCATCCTGGAGAGGGGGAGCAGTGCATGGCATGAGGCTGCAAGTATGGAGGGCCTTGGAATTGAGGGGTAGTGGGGAGGAGGCAGGTACATTTGAGGGCCACTACATGGGTTGAGGCCAGAGGGAGAAAACCTTGGGGGAACAGGGCAGGGAAATCTGGGAACTAATTTGAGGAAATCTGGAGGGGACCATACCTTGGGAGGGGGGGGAATCTGGGACTTAGGAGAGAGAAGTAGAAGAAAAGCGATGAGTGGAAGGGAAGAATAGAGAAGCAGGTAAGACTAACTCTGTGCGACAGTAGAAAGGAAAGAGAGAGATTGTGGGGTGAGGGACTGAGGGGGCCCCGCACTTGGGAGAAAATGTAGTCGAATTCCCCCTTTTAAAATCGGGGTCAGTGAAGCATAGGCGATCTGGCTCAGAGAGGCACATGGACATCTTTATACATTGGGGATGGAATGTTTTTGCCTAGTCTGTGCACCATCCACAACCATAACCATGTATGGATTGACTCCTGGGTTACCTTGTGCTCCCCATCTGTTTTGTGTATCCACCGGTTGTTTATAGCCTTATACTTAGATTGCAAGCTCTTTGGGGCTCTTTTGATAGCTGTTTGTACAGCACCTAGCACAATGTTGACTGGAGCTTCTTGATAATAAGGCAATGCAAGTAATAAATAGTAATTAAAATAACAATAAGCCTTTAAATTTGTAACTGAATCCAGTTTTAAGCATAGGTCCAGCTGCAGCATTTTCTCTAAACTTTTTCCTTGTTGTGACTAAAGAAAGCCTGTGCTTCCAAGAAGAAGAGGTTTAGCAGAGGGGAGCAAAGAGGCATAAGGCAAAAGAAACAATAGCAAATAAAGAAATAAAATGAAAGTGCTGAAATAAAAACCACAGAAGAATAAAACGCAAGGGGTAGGAGAGTGGAGAAAGCTGAAGAGAAACTGGTAAAAGGAAATATTTTTTTCACATAGCACATAATTAGTTTGTGAAACTCACAGCCACATGATATAATTGAGGCCAAGAACTTTGCCAGACTCAAAGAGGATTTGGAAATTTATAGACTCATACTGTTGCCCTTTATGACTTGAGATAAAATTCAGGGCCCTAAGTATGTAGGGTGACCAGACAGCAAGTGTGAAAAATTGGGACGGGGGTGGGGAGTAATAGGAGCCTATATAAGAAAAAGACCCCAAAATTGGGACTGTCCCTATAAAATCAGGACATCTGGTTACCCTATAAGTATGTTCCAGTTGGAAGTAGAAATGGATAGAGTCAGGAGCGCTGCCAGCTTTTTTGCCGCCCTAGGCAACAGAAGGTCCCGCCCCCAAAATACCGACGACGGCCGCCGCGGTCGCCGCCCCCCAAATGTTAGAACCCTAGACGACTGCCTAGGTCGCCTAATGGGTTATGCCGGCCCTGGATAGAGTTTGGTATTTTCTTTGATGCAGACTTGTTTATTTACAAGGAATGTACAAAGTCCTGCTTCTCCAAATGCAGGAGGAAGCAAGAAGTAAAGGAGAAGCTTCTTTGCTTACAACTCCCAGTCTCTTTAGACAACACCAGACCCCAAAGCTCTCTCTGTTGATTTTTGCAAGCAATTGCTTGGCTTTCTTCCTTTTTGCCTCTGCATCTCTCTCTCTGCTCTTGTCTGTTCTCAGTTTTGATATATTCTCTCACCCACCACCCACCTGGTCACAATACTCAGATGGAGCTAGTATCGAGGCAGACTATTAGGCTTTGTTTTACATGTGACCCCTTAGCTGTCTCTGACAACTATCTTAAATGAAGGGCACATTCACATCTCAGTTTGAATGAGGTTTTTAACTCAACCCATATCAAGGTTTCACCCAACTCTTAACAATATAATCATAGAAATGTAAGAAGGGAAGGGATCTCAAGAGATCGTCTAATGATCCATTACTCCATGCTAAGGCAGGATTTTGGGCTAGATGGATCTTTGGTTTGATCCTGTCTGGCAAGTCCTATGTTCCTATATACAAATATACAAGGAAAAAGAGGAGAGGAAATACAGAAGAAAAACCAGGAGACATAGGAAGTTAATCACTTTGGTAGGCACTCTGCTACAACAGTTATAAGAACCTAGATAGTTCGATTGACAAATAAGGCTTCATTTTATACACAAAATGTGTATTTTAGACATTTTTTCTGCATTGTGTCACACAGTGGCTGTTTAGGATGTTGAGAGCTATGCTATCTGATAACTATTTATTTAGCCAACTAAGATATTTTAAGTAATAAATGCAATTTTCCTGTAAGGAAAGCATGACAAGCTGCTTAACTTGCTATAGGTCTGTTTCAGTTGGTGCATGCAGGGTCATAAGACTAACTGTTGATTTATTTTTGCGATCAACAGAAGAATCTGCTGGGATTCGTGGCCCATATGTGATGGAGATGAGATTTATAGAGCTGCATATGGTAGTTTGATGGTATTTTCAGGATCATCCAAAACCAAAACAAGGTACCTATGACACAGAGGTAATCCCAATAGCTATGATTCTTTATATTGGGTTTGGTAGCTGAGGTTCTATAGCTTCATCTGGATGTGGGTGAGGAAAGGTAGTTTGGTGATACAGTAATTGGATGGAAAGGAATTATAAGTATATCAGTGGGCATTATCATAGGCTCAGGATTAAGACTGTTTGTGCAACCTGATCATGACCTTCCTGACACTCAAAGCTCGTGTGTGTGTGTGTGCGCATATGGTTAAATTGAAATATGTGCTTAAAGTCCATTGACATCAATCAATGTTATATTGACAGCCACATAGCTGAATAATATAATACGTATAATATAACCGATTAGACTTGCAGTACATTATAGGTATTTTAATGGTATGGTATGTTTTGTAATACAGAGCTAGATGAGTGCGACCCTTTTATGAGTAGTATTCTTACTCAGTCCCACTGATGTCATTGAGATTATATTATTGGACCTGCTCCGGCTCTACGGAACAAATTCACTTAGATGTCAATAGGAGCAGGCTGAGAATATGTTTGGTCATGGGCTACTTACGTAAGGAAGGGTTTGTAGGATCGGGCCCTTTATGTTTCCACTTCTTTCTGTCTGAGCAATTCTGGTGTGAAGGGTATGTGATAGTGCAAATGTGTGCATGCTGTACATGTAAATTAATAAACGTGTCACATACATCATGGTTTTGAAAAAGCCAAAATACGAGGGTTGCCAACTTTGGTCGGAGATTTCATCACATGACATAATCTTTAATTAAAGATTAATCTTTAATTACTGGAGACTTCAGGCCAATCCTGGAGGGTTGGCAACCCTACAAAATACTACTCAATCTTATGGTCTCTTAGGTTGAAAAAATATCCAAGTTTCATAGCTATCTATAAAAGATGTGTCTCTTTCCTTTTCTTTTTGGTTGAAGAAAAAGACAGAGGAAATTAAATAAAAAAGAAATATTTAAATAACATCAGGGTTGTGATAGAAACTAACAAAAGACAAAATTCAAAGCCCTGGCTGACACTTTGGGACCAATCCTGCTCCCTGTGAACAGAAAGTTCTATTGACTTAATTGGGAGCCGGATCAGTTCCTTCATCCCTAACTCTTAAGAGCCCAGAAACATATGTTGGTCTCTAGTCCATTGCACTAGATAGAGCCCTAAAACAATGCTGAGTTCTTCAACACGTTTTCATTCAGCCGAGTTATTAAAGCGAATCACGGCAGGTTTCCTTTAACCCATTTACTGTTGTGTGTCTGCAGGTTAAATAAATGAGTTAAAGGTAGGACATTGGCCGCTACTCTGAATTTCCTGTCTCTTGTTGTCAGTCTGTGTTACAACACCCAGAACATTATTTCAAGGTGATAGCTGAGCCTGATATATATTTGTATGTATTAATGATTTTAGCGTACGTGAGGGCTAGTCACTTTTGTGTGCAGTTTTGTTTTTACACGTTCTGTTGTTCTTGCTGCCGAAAACACTTGCGCCTGGAGAAAAAAAAAAAAAAAGAATTAAAAGGGGAGAAAAAAATAGATCAGCCTCTATCAATTGGCCTGTTCAGCAAAGAAGGAATAGATTTTACTCTAATCTGTAACATTAGCATAACAAGAGAAATGCTAGAGCAGTTGTTAATAACAGCAAAGAGGTTGTTTAAGTCAAGCATGTGTTTCAGCTCCACGGGCTGATTAATCTTGTCACCAATTTTTTTTTGTTCAGAAAACTTTTCATTGGAGGCAGAGGGGAACTAAAAAAAAAAAAAAAAAAGGAGCAGAATAGCAGTTTCCCCGCCTTCAAACCTGTCTCTGTGTCTACTCTTACTTCTGCCTGGATTAGTCGACATAAAGCTGTTTTCTGCAGCCGAGGCCCTCAATGGCAAGTTAAATTTAGACAGATTGTGAGGAGTGGAGAACATGGGCCTGAGAAAAGGGATCTGGCTCCAGCCCTGACCCACTCTTTGTTCTCACATAGTGGTCACCTGCCATAGAGCACAATGCATGAGCCCCACCCCCTCCTTTCCTGATTCAACCTGACCTTTGAAAACCTTTCTGATTGGCTGAGACCATGTTTGAGTTGTTGCCGGGGAAGCCCTGGGAAAAACAACAACCTAGCAAAACTCTCCCCCCCCCCCCCCCCCCAGCATCTCCACCCCTGAAAGGGGATGGTGGGGGAAGTGTGTGTGTGTGGGGAGGGAGAGAAAATCAGCACAATTAAAAATGCAAAGGAATGACAAAGGAGGGTCACTGCAGTGCTAAGGACCTGAGGCCAGGTCTGATGAAGACCACATGCTGCATCCTTAGCAGGAAACAGAATAATAATAATAATAAAAAGTTCTAAGAGGGTAAAGAAAACTGCCAAAGGGCAAAAATTCACGAAACCCTGAAAAGTTTGTTTTTGTGCCGCAAACAGTGCTTGGCTTGCTAACAATGCTTGATACCCAGCATTGTCTTGTGAAAATTCCCCAGCTGGGGGAAAACCATCATGGCACACGATCAGGTTAAAGTTTCCTGTTAACAAGAGAGAGAGAGAGAGAGAGAGAGAGAGAAAGAGAGCGTACTTAGCAATGGTCGACTTCTGCGGCAAAAAAAGAAGATAATACTGTTGAATTAGTCTGGTGACGTTTCACTGTCCTTCATACAGACTCTCTCCCCTGGCCTGACCCTGGGTAAAACGTAACACTTTGCCTTTAGCCATCATGGTCAGCCTTCTCTTGTGTGTGTGGCTGAACTAGCTTTCTGATGGAAATAAATGCCACTCACGCCTCAATGTAGTTTTATGGTAATTTTACTTTTGTACAATGGGAGCCTTAACAATTTTGCGAAAAGCTCTTTGTACATCCTTTTCTTTTCAGTGCAATGCTTGATCTAAAACAGCCCCCGGTCACATTTGTAACTGAATGCTACATGCACATGTTTGTAGTATTTTTGTCTGGCTAGAGCATGGAGCTGCTGAAAACAATGTCAGAGTGAGAGGAAGACACAGCAGACCTCAGTCCAAATTGCATTGAAACAAAGGTGTCACCTGTGTCAACAGTATCTTGTCTATATATGTTTCTACTGCCAAACAAAACACAAAAATATTACATTGCCGCTTGCTGCGAAATATTCTCTTATAGGCCCTGATCTAGCAAAGCATTTGTGCATATGCTTAACATTGAGCATGTGAATAGTTCCATTGATTTCAGTGAGGGCTACTCATATGCTGAAAGTGAATTATGTGCTTAAATGCTTTTGTGGATTGGGCCTGTTATCTTCATAGGGCCAAATCCTGCCTCCTATGTATTCCACGAGCTGTTCCATTGACTTCAGTAGGACTACATGTGGAAATGAGTGCTATTCAAAATGAGGAAGGGTAGCAGAATCTGGCCCATAATGCTTAGAATATTAGTCTGAGATGGACTAAGGAAAAACTGTCTAGTAGAGGCTGTCACCACTCAAAGGGAAAAATTCAGACCTGATGTGAGGATACATCTCTCTGTTGAAGTCAGTGCAGTTGTGCCTCCTTACTCCAGGTCTGAGTTTGGCCCATCAATTGTATCCTCAATGAGAGTTCAGTAACTAAACAAACCCTTTCATAGTAGCATTCATTTATATGGCCTTTGCCTTGCTGCATACAAAATGGATAGAAAAAGCTCAGTATTGTCTATGAAAAAAAGCTGTCAGTATAAAAACCCAGGAATACTATTCCACACTACAGTGGAAATGATTCAGTGCACTCTGCGTTGCATCAATGAGTAGTCATCTCAGAAAAAGCAGACAGGTTGTTAGCAATTGGATCTGCACACCAAACTCCAGAGAAATCTTCAGCTTCAACCCAACAGCTTGGGTCATTTGGACAGCCTGACCCACCTCAAGAGATCCGTCAAGGGTCAGTTTGACCCTTGGGTGGGTTACTCTTAGCACTTAGCACCTTTTTGTCTGTGGATCCACTTTTCACCAGTGGATCTTTAGGTGTTTTACAAAAGTGGGTTACGTTATCACGTTTCTACAATTCTACCCAAGGCACTGGAAACACGGTCTGTTTACACCCTTGCCAAGGTGCTCAGTTTCTTGGAATTTGTGGATCCCACTAGATCTCTACATGGATCTTAGGTATCTACAAGAGGCTGAGAGTCTCCTGGACAGAGGATTGACTCCTCTGACTCTGTGCTGCATCCTAATTTTCCCATTCCACCATGACTCCATGGTAGCATGGCTTCAACTGAGCCATACTACTATGGGTTTCCCTCCTATGAGCCACTGTCTCTGGAAACACCTCAGGCATGGTTTCGGAGAACAGAGAGGGAACCCTCTCTGAGATTTAGCAATTTAGCATTACTGGCCTGACCCAATAGCAGCTCAGTAGAAGAATTTTTATCTAACATCATGAGATTCAATTCAGTCTATGAAGGGCTTGATTCTACACAGCCTTACAGCTGTGCAGCTTGAGTGTAAAATGGTACCAGATCAGAATTCCCCACTTGCTTACATTGGTGGTAATGTTTTACACTCACTTTGCACAGGTTTAAATGACTGTCCAAGATGTGAGGTAATGAAGAATCAGAACCAAAGAGTATACATAGTGTGTCTGTACAGTAACTCTCCTTTATAATCTTTGCCCACACATACACATTTTATTGTGACATCAGTGCAGCCATTATGAGAGTGAGGGAAGCCTACTCCCATCCCTAACTCTTTACTATCCTGTTTATGTCATCCTCAGTTTGGCTGCAGGTCTCATGCATTCTCGCCCCTGGTCCTCATCAGCTGAGCAGAGTGGTTGCACTGCTGTTGTCATCTGGGGATGAAAACACAGTAAAAAAAAAAAAAAAATTACAGGTTCCTGCTTAAAACAGGAATCACAAGACATGAAGCAAGTTGCAACCAAAAACCTCAGGTCCTTTCCCAAGGAACCAAAAATATATACCTCATATGAGACCAGCAGTGGAAATACCCATGGTCCTGTGCTACGTCTATTGTAGCAAGATGAGGTATTTTAAATCCTGTGGTGAATTTTGCCCTTTCAGAGTGTGCCCTGCTTGCACCTTTTGATGCTCCTCAGTGTGACAATCAGAAATCAAGCACAAGAAGGGATGAACTGGGTCCCAGTGCAAATTCATGGAGGAGTTAATTTTGTAATATTTCTCACATCTCTTGTATTTTTTTTTTTTTGTTGGTTCTGCAGCATTTTAGACGTGCCCCATGATATTTCCTGTTTAAGGATTTTATAGAGTGGAGAAAGTCACCCAATAATTATTATGCACCATAGCATCAACCCCTTGCTCACTCTAAGTAGTATTTTATTGCACAAGTAGTTTTAACTGAAATCTCTGGGAGTATTTGTTAAGGAAGGTATGAGTCTATACGTGGCTCACAGTCTAGCCCTGTGTAATTACTTTTTTTTAAAAAAGGAGAGAGGGCATAAGTTAGAGTTTGGGGAGGTCAAATCTCATTCTTATGTACTTCCTATTTTAGGAATAAATATTTTTAAAGGGAACGATACATCTCTTCAAAGGACAAACTATAACAACTGAACCAGAAGGAGTGGGAGGGGCATACCCATGTGAAAGATGGGATGTCAATTTTAATTGTACTGATTCTATGTAATGAGATTTATGTGAACAAAATTGACTAACATTGAAGTTCTAGGAATCTGGTCATCTTTTCAGTAGCTTTTTGGTCAATAGGTGCATAGGGGCAATAACTTTACAGAATTGTGAATGTGGTTTTACTAGTAACATCTGTTGTGCCTTCTTTCTTCCTGCCCCATAGTGGGCTATTCTGAGCTGACACCAAGGATATTGTCATGAGTTAAAAGTAGCTCTCTGGAGACTGGGCCTTTCTGCACTTACAGTCTCTTAGTCTAAAACTTCCCAGGAGAAGCGCTTGACACACTAACTGTTTGACAGAAGGACAAGGCAAGATGACAGCTTGGGACGCCTATGTCTATCAGAAGCCTCAGTCTGTATCCCACTAGCAGAGGGTATTTAAAGATCAGACACATAAATAATAGCATTCACACACATTTTGTTACAATGCTTAATAGCCGTATCAGGAATCAGTAAAAAAAACAATGCATCCTTTATAGGAATTTTTTTTAAAATGAATTAAAACGGATAGTTAGAACATTTTTGCTTTATTTATTTATTTATTTATTTTAAAACATGGACTTTACTAATGCCAAACCATCATTATTTTAAAAACAAAATCTGTTTCAGGTTTCTATCAATCGTCAGCCCCCAAAATTTTCTTTCCAAAATGGTCTGTCCCATTTCTTCTTTATTTTAGTGGCTTGATGCATAGGCAAAGGGTTAACTGCATAACTCAATCACACAATATCTTAGATTACAGATAGCCAGCAAGAAAGGTTTTGCAGTGTGGTAATAACAACCACTGCATCGTGGGAACAGGCTGTGGCAGACAATGATGGAATTGACAATGGTGCATACAAAGGCCACCTTTGGGAGAAACCATATCTCACAGCATGCTGGGAAAAGTGAGAAATAGTAGCAGATGCTGTCAGGACTATAAGCAACAGATGCCTCCTGGCCAGTGTTCAGCCAGTACAACCAGATCACACCATTCATAAGAAGGGGACATTTTTCTCCCTTTCTTTGTAGGAGGGAGGTAGCAAATACAAATATTGCAGAGGAATTAAAAACAGCAGATGGTGGCAGCAGGATTTGATGAGATCAGGGTCAGGTATGGGTATACATTTGGTAGTGGCATTAATCATCCTTTCCCTTTGGGAATTGAAAGTTCAGGCCACTAACACAGCTTTAAATCGACCACCTTCAGGTTATGTTTTACTTACCCAGTCATCCCCAATACCTCCCCTCCCCTTCCCACTTCAAAGAATATGGCTGCACAGATCTCCTGTGTGATGCTGTCAGATTTAAGAGACTTTAAAAGGACATATGTTGAATATTTTGTTAATTCAATGTGTGTTTAAATAATTAATAAGCCAGCCAATCCTGAACAGGAAATTTAAAAAGTCTCAGTTGAACATGATTGCAGACTCTATCACACAATTGTGCCCAGTTGGTTGTTTTCACTTACTAGACAAATGCTCTCTGTTTATTATTGGCTTGAATATATTTTGTCACATTTCATCTTCCATCTATTGCTGAGGACATTTATCTTATAGTTCCCATCTTTATGCCATCTTAAGGGCCCAGAAGGAAATACTGATGTGAATAATATAGCTACCCTGGATTTAAAAAAAAAAAAAAAAGCTAGAATGAGCTCTCTTATGTACATTACACAGTGAATTTGGTCTAATTCAATAAAACCATTAAGGAATGTAAATGAACAATACATTTTAAATAGTGACATAGACTACTCCTTTTCAGACGTGTGTTTTGTGTGTGTTTGGGTCCTTCATTTTGTCTTGAGTGGGTCCAAATCTTTGGCTCCAGTTAGACAAAGATCCTTTTGTGAGAGGACACTTCAATATTCTCACGCTCATTTTTCAAAAATGAAAAAGACATTCTCATTGTCATTTCTAAAATACCAACATATCATCATAAAAGTGGCTCATCATAAAAGTGCAATAATACTGATCCTAGAGAGGCAGCATTATCGGGTGGGTAGGACAATGGAATGGGAATTGGGGGCCTGGCTTCTAGTCTTGGTTCTGACACTGACTTGCTGGCCTTGGGCAGGTTATTTACTCTCTCTGTGCCTTAGGTTCCCCATCTGTAAAATAGAGATATTGTTACCATACCTACCTCACATGGGTGTTGTGAGGCATAAACAGCCAGGGTGAAATTGTGCTCTGCTTTTTTGGAAAGTGCCTTGAATCTCTCCACTAGTTGTGCAGCGAGGAGTGAATTCGACAGACTCCAAAGCTTGAAAGGATGTGGTCACGATGTAGGCTTTGATATATAAGATGTAGGGACCATCAGGGCTCTGAAAGGGACACAGGGGACTTCCCCTCTCCTCAAGGGGAAAAAGTATTCTGTACAAGTGTCTTGGGGGCCATTTAAAATAACTAAGTAGAGCTGGCCATCTCCCTATTAAACATATGCCTTTGCATGGAGCAACTTCTTGCATCCCTTCTTCTTCTCATAAATAAATTGTTTGGTGGCTGCTCTCCTGATCAACTCATGCCCCTGTAGGCACTTCTCATATGTCCTCATATATGATGTAAGAGTAGCTTGGTACCTAAGTTATCATTAGCTACCACACAACATTATTTAAAATGCAGCTTCTTATTTTGTGTCCTTGGGAAGATCCTGAGGAAACGTTTGTGAGGTTGTTTGCACCTCTTTGCAGAAGATGCCATTGTTGCTCATCCACTACCCAGAAGATATTCCTCTACAGACAGCATCTCCTGCTTCTCACACTCTAGTCATGGACTCAGACCAGCCCCTCTACCTTGTACTCAGTCTTTCTTCAGACTCTGCTCTTAGACTTGTATGGAGCCCCATTCCTCATGTCATCAGCAGTGATGTGAAGGCCAGCACTGCCCCAGGGGCCTGACTGGTTAAGGGATGGGCAGAAAGGAGGAGTAGATCTCTCTGTCCCCACAAAACCCTGGATGGCTAGAGAGCTGGCAGGAAATCCCACACGCTAGTCCAATTTTTATCTTTAAAACCAGGTTCTATAATCACAGCAGTAGACATGATCTCAGATAGTAGTTTCTTGACTCTAGGGCATTTGCTGTGTGGCTGATAGAGTTTTAAACCAACTTTAGGAGCTTTTTCTTTTGGTTCTTATTCTAAAATTGGTCCTTGTCATCACTGACTAAAGATTTGAGGTTTATCGTACCCCAACGATAAACTAGAGCAGGGGTCGGCAATGTTTGGCACGCGGCTTGCCAGGGTAAGCACCCTAGTGGGCCGGGCCAGTTTATTTACCTGCTGACGTGGCAGGTTTGGCCGATCGCGGCCCCCACTGGCCGCAGTTCACCGTCCTGGGCCAATGGGGGAAGCAGGAAGCCGCGCTCAGCACATCCTTCGCCCGCGCCATTTCCCACCACCCCCATTGGCCCGGAACGGCGAACCGCGGCCAGTGGGGGCCGCGATTGGCCGAACCTGCCGTGTCAGCAGGTAAATAAACTGGCCCGGCTCGCTAGGGTGCTTACCCTGGCGAGCCACGTGCCAAACGTTGCCGACCCCCGAACTAGAGATTAGAAATACAGTAGTTAATTTGTTAATCTGCTTGTTGGAGAAATAAACCTCGATAGGCAGAAATGAAGCAGATATTTTGGGAGTGGGTGAAAAGTATTGTCAGACCTTTTTTGAGTGTGTTTTTCTTTTTTCCAGATTGTTATCTTTTGCACTGTCAGATTCATAGTTTTCAGGGTTCAGGGCAGGGGTCAGCAATGTTTGGCACATGGCTCGCCAGGGTAAGCACCCTAGCGGGCCGGGCCAGTTTATTTACCTGCTGACATGGCAGGTTTGGCCGATGGCGGCCCCCACTAGCCGTGGTTCGCCATCCCGGGCCAATGGGGGCAGCGGGAAGCCGCGGCCAGCACATCCCTCTCCTGCGCCGCTTCCTGCCACCCCCATTGGCCTGGGACGGCGAACCGCGGCCAGTGGGGGCCGCGATTGGCCGAACCTGCCACGTCAGCAGGTAAATAAACTGTCCCGGCCCGCTAGGGTGCTTACCCTGGCGAGCCGCGTGACAAACGTTGCCGACCCTTGGTCCAGGGCCTGATACAACCTGATTGATTCCTGTTGACTTAGGTGGGAGCAAGATTGAGCTGCTCTTCTCCAGTTTATTCTTGTATGTAATTATCTAACAGAAATAGGGATAATGCATGTGCTTCAAAAGCAGAATACACCAGTTTAATGCTCCTAAAGATTTACCCTGCTCATAATACATTAAAGGAGGGATACTCTAAATTAAAAGGCAAAAAGCCTAAAATAAATGAAAGGACATGCTTCTTTAAACAACATAGAGTCTTAGCATTTAAGGCCAGAAGGGACCATTCAATCATCTAATCTAATCTCCTGTATAATACAGGCCATTAAATTGCACCCAGTTATCGCGCATTGAGCTCAATAATTTGTGTTTGACTAGAGCAGGCCTGCACAACTCGTAAAGCGGCAAGGGCCATATTACTCCAAAGAAAACAGCTGAGGGCCGTAACCCCCTGAGCGCCGCCAACCCCCCCGCCCCCAGCACCGCCCGCCCCACGGAAACAAACCCTCCTTCCCCAGCACCACCCCACCGAAACAGCAGTATTGAACTTCGGTAATATGTTATAGCGAGCCCCTAAGGTAGTATAATTAAGGTAAAAGAAAAATGTATTTTTGCTAGAAGTAGAATAAGATCTTCCCCCCACTTCGTAATTAATTGCCCTGTTGAATGAATGAGGTGTGAATGAGGAAGGTGTGGAAGGCAGGCACCTCCAGACAGCTGCAACCCTTGGAGAGGGCAGGGCCGGCTCTAGGATTTTTGCCGCCCCAAGCAAAAAAATTTTTGGCCGCCTCCCCTTTCTTTTTCGTGCCCCTCTGCCCCTGGCCTCACCCCAACTCCACCCTTCCAAACCCCTTCCTCAAATCCCCAGCACCGCCTCCTCCCCAGGCGTGCCACATTTCATCCCCCCCATTGCTTCCTGCGGGCCCCCCGCGACCTCCTGCCCTAGCTCCCCCAGGTGCGCCACCGCTCCGCTTCTCCCCCGTCCCTCTCAGGCAAGGGAGGGCGGAGAAGTGAAGCAGCATCATGTTCAGGGGAGCCGGTGGAACAGAGGTGAGCTAAGGTGAGGGGGAGCAGGAAGTAACGGTGGGGTAGAGGAACCGCTCCCCAGTCCAGCTCACCTCCGCTTTACCACCACCGCCTCCCCCGAGCGCCTGCCGCTTGGCTTCTCCTCTCTCCCAGCCTTGCTGCACGAAACAGCTGTTTCGCACACGGCAAGCCTGGGAGGGAGGGGGAAGAAGCGGAGCGGCGGCGGTGCACTCAGGGGAGCAGGCGGGAGCAGGCGGCAGCAGAGCGGAGGCGAGCTGGGGCGGCGAGGGCACTTTTTCCCCATGCCCCGGAGTCGGCACCTATGATGGCCGGCGCCAGAATGCCGAACCTAGAAATGTGCCACCCCAAGCACCTGCTTGTTTTGCTGGTGCCTGGAGCTGGCCCTGGGAAAGGGGATGGGAGCCAGACCAGATCAGTAGAACAGGTCAGCCACCGACTCACCACTGGCCTCCTCAGCCCCACGCCCCTGGCTCGCTTACTCACCCTCCGCCACTGCCTGCTCGCTCGCCTCCTCAGCCCCCCCACCCCTCCGGCTCGCTGGCTCACCTGGTCCCCCGCCACTGCCCGCCCTCTCGCCTACTCAGTCCCCCCCCTCCCCCCGCCACCAGCTCACCTGCCGCCACTGCCCGCCCACTCGCTTCCTCAGCCCTCCACCCGCCCGGCTCGCCTACTCATTCCCCGCCACTGCCCGCCTGCTCGCCTACTCAGCCCTGCCGCCACTTGCCTACTCACCCCCCCCGCCACAGGCCACACAGTGAGCCCATCTACTCAACCCCCGCGGGCCGCACAGTGAGCCCACGCGGGCCGCATGTGGCCCCAGGGCCGCATGTTGTGCAGGCCTGGACTAGAGCATGTCTTCCAGAAAGGCATCCAGCCTTGATCTGAAGACATCAAGAGATGGATAATTCAGCACTTCCCTTAGTAATTTGTTCCAATGGTTAATCACCCTCACTGATAAAAATGTGTGCCTTATTTCGAATTTGAATTTGTCTGTCTGTAACTTCCAGCCATTGATTCTTACTAGGCATTTTTATGCTAAATTAAAGAGTCCTTTAGTACCCAGTATTTTTTCCCCATGAAAGTACTTATACACTTAAATCATCTCATTTTCAAGTTTATTTCCTGGGCATTTAATCACTATTTGTATTAGACATGGGCCAAACTTTTCAAATGTGGTTGTCTAAAGTTAGGCACCTAAAAGCTCTGGCCTGATTTTCAGAGGTACTAAGCAACTGCAATTCACATTCAAGTCAATGGTACCTGCAGGTGCTCAGCACCTCCACAAAGCAGACCATTGATTTAAATTCTTAAATATGGATTGGGGAACCTGTATCAGGCACTCATCTGAAAATAAAACATCAACCATAGTTTTCATTTCCAGGTTGGAAAGAAAAAGAATTGTTTCAGAACATTTATATTTTTATTAATAGCTTTTGGAACGTGGTCAACATATTTCAGTTATGTTGCACTGCCCATTTTGTAAAGTTTTGGAGCAGTGATCTGAAAGTATAAAATAAAAAATGAGACAGGCTTTTGAAGCTGAATCAAGCCAATATATTTGTTTTCCTGCTAGATCTGGGATAAATCTTTCCACCCAATAGGAAGTTCTTTTGTTTTAACTTTCTGTGTCAAGGAGCCAATTAATTCAAACTTCCCTCAGGTTACACAGGTCCAGTTGTCATTAGTCCTTTCTTCTGAAAGGACTCGTTTCCATCACTCTATGTCATCCATGAATGGGAAATTAATCAGCACCATTAGAGAGAGAAAACTCCCACTTGAACTAAAGGTTCCTTTTCTCTCTTATCGGCTGATTGGGATTTCATACCTTTTATGTAAAGCAGACTTCCAGAGCTGTTACCTATTTAAGGAATTTTTCAATTAACATTTTTTTCCCTCAAGAGTGACCAGGGCCTTTCGATCCCACCACAAAAGGTTGGCTTACTTTTCATATAACACTGCGCTCAGCTCAGTTCCTTCATCCTGAAGGCCTTTTATTTGGCAGTGATAATTTAGTTCAAACCCTCACTAATCAATAGCTGATCAATGCACAGCAGGAGAGAATTTCTGTTTAAAATCCATTACACTTCAAGGGACTAAAAATTTCTCATTTGAACAAAAAGTACTCCAGCCTCACTTAAAACCCGTTTAATTGGCACTTGGTTAAAAAACAAAAACAAACCTAAAATGGGAGAAAGCTCCATAGTAACTTTAAGCAGAAACCTAGGCTACAGGCTGATCTAGCAAGAACCTTCAGCTCCCATTGATCTCAGACTCTCAAGAAACACTCATCACATGACAAAATTGGGCCCCTAGTGTCAAAGTGCATTTTACATATAAGGTCTTATTTATGTTTAAATCTTGGATTGATTTTTTTTGGTACAAAACATATTATTATATGACACTAAATCCAATAACAATACCTTTCCTCCTTAACAAGAGGGCACAAAATGATGTGTCTGCCTCTATCATCCATCTTTCCTCTTTTTTTCTTTTTCTGAACAGTGGAAATCAGAATCACAGAGTATACATAGTGAATCTAGAGAGTGGTAGCCTTGGTATGGATTGCAATGTAAAAGTTTACTGCAAAAATTATCCAGAATTGTCCTAGAAGTTGTGAGCCTAACCTGGCATCACTGAAATCAAAGGGAGCTTTGCCACTGATTTCACTGGGAGCAGGACTGGGCCCATGGTTTCTATTTGGGGCCAAATGCTACAGTGCTTTTTCACGGAAAAGTCCTATTGACTTCACTGTCCTCCTGAGTAATGTCTTCGGGGCAGGCCAGTAACTTCCAGCTGCAGAAGGTGACTTTTGAATCCCTTATATTTGTTTAGGTCTGGGATCAATCTTTCAACCCAATAGGAAGTTCTTTTGTTTTAACTTCTGTGTCAAGAAACCCACACGGAAGTCAGTTGCAAACCTCCCATTTCTACAGAATCAGGTTCATGCCCTTATTTAACCCCCCTGCTTCCTCCTCTCTGTTCTACTTCTTGTGCTCCCACCTCAATGCCTTTTTTCTTTACGTTAAACTTCAAGTATTGTAGATGTATCTACCCATCTAATTAAGAGAACACAAGCTGCTGCGTGAAGAAAGTAAGTATATGTTGGAGACAACTGCGTGATTGAGTTCTAACATTTCATGAGCCACATTCTATCCGTGGTGCTCTCAAACGCACTGGAGAAAATGCAGTGGGGACTGTATTGTGGCTGGAGTCCTCGGGAAGAATTCTGACTGGGTAATGAGGATTCCTCCTGGAGTGTGCACCCCAGAGCAGTAGTCTTAGGGTAACCAGACAGCAAATGTGAAAAATCGGGACAGGGTGGGGGGGTAATAGGAGCCTATATAAGAAAAAGACCCCAAAATCGTGACTGTCCCTATAAAATCGGGACATCTGGCTACCCTAAGTAGTCTGCCACTCAAGGAGAGGGTGCAGTGCAGTGTGCTCTCTACTCCAGGCCTGGCCAACTCTGGGGTGCAATATGGAGGTGGGGGGTTAGGGTCATGACTCTGCCCCCTCCATCCCTTTTTTGAAGAGCTAGCACACATGGGGGCACCATGAGGGAACATTTTTTTGCAAAAAATTATTACTATTCAAATTTTCTATTATTTTGCCAAATGTTCTCTAGTATTTTTATCCAAATTGTTTTTGAATTTTTTTTGTTTACCAAAAACTATGTTTATTACTTAAAACTGTTTTTTTGGTAAACACAAGCTTTCTACAATTATTTAAATAAAACAATTCAATGCTTGAAAGATGTAAGAAAGAGAGGCTGAATCTTAGAAATCGGAAATTGAAAATACATTTTAGGTAATCTTGTTCTTCCCTGAGGAGAGAATGCAGGATTGTTCCCCTTCCTACAGTATTTTCTCACTTGCTTTGCCTAGCTAGTCTTATAGAAACTCTTTCATAACAGAAATCATATAGATTTAATACAAATCTTTACCAATGTTACCAATCCCACTTTAGATTATTAAAGCTTAAAATTTTCTAATTTCCTTTTCATCATTAAAAAAATTATTATTCCAGCACAGTGAACCCAGACTGATTAATTTTGCCTTTGTCAGTTTCTCACACTCTCTCTCTTATCTGTCTATGATTTTATGGCACACTCATCTCTGTAGTATCTGAATGCATATGAGTGTTTCACTCTCTTGTTCTCAAGCACCAGCACAATGTTATTGTGCTGCGGTTCCCAACACAGCAAGGGGACTGTTTAAATACAAATAAACCACTTTCCACTGAAATTAATAAGATCATAACCATATTAATATAGGTATTGTAACGTTTTGGTATTTTTTTCTCAGTGAAACCTCTGTTTTACTACTTGACTGGGTATTTTTAAAGAATGTGCACACTGATTCTTGGAAGCAAAGTGTAACACAATCTCATTTAAATGCAAGGAAGAAAAAAAAGTGTGATAAAGCACATGTCTGCACTTCATGTACACCAGAGGGTTACTCACCATCACAGCTCTCCTCCCCCACATAGTTTTGGATTTGTCAGACCTTCTTGCAATACCATCTCCCTAGGTTCAGTAACTCTTGGGTATCTCTGAGAGATGACCCGTCCTGCTGCCTGCCCCAGACTTTGTAATGCTTCAGCATTCTTTTGCATAATATAGTAGGTGCTATACGAAGACAACATCACTGTTACAGAAAGCTATGACATTGCCACTTTTCTAGGAATAGCTAAAATCGTTTCTAAAAAACCACTAAGAACATCATTAGGGACACAATCCTACAGACCCTTGCCCAGGGAAGTCGCTCTTATTTGTGCAAGCAATCCCATTGACTTCAATGAGATTGCTAGAGTGAATAAGGCCTACTTGTGTGACAAATGCAGGATGCAACCCTACCTTCTGATCTTGGTTACAATGAAGTATATCCAGAGTAAGTCTATGACATTTCTTAATTAGCAGTTGGATGTAATTAATTAGGACATTAGACATTTCTGCTGTCCTAAATTTAATTGGGTACTTGGAGTATAAACAGAATTCTCCCCACCTTCACCCCCTGATGAAGCTTAGAATAATTGGTTTCTCTGGCACTATTGCTTAAAGGTTCCTCCAAATATTCTGGTCATTTGGCCTTCTGTACATGTATTGCCTGTTTTAGTAAGTATCATTGTATAAAGATGGATGCTGAGATTTCCCATTAGTCTGCAATTTAGTATTATAAAATATGTGGCTGCACAGATCAGTTTATGGAAAGAGTTTTGGAATCCACATGGTTTGAAGAAAGAGATATGTGCAACCTATGGAGTTCCGACAAGATTCACTGTCCAAATCTGAAATTCCCCAAATTTCACTGGTATTCAGGCTTGGACTACCAGTTTGACCTGGTACAGAGATGGGCCTGGGCTGTTAAGTTTGAGGTTAATGTCCAGTGTTTTGTTTCAGAACCATCTCTTTCTAAAACAATACTCAGTTATAATCGGACACACATTAGGTAAAACCAGGAAGTCTGAGAAATATACAGAGAAATCCTATTCTCATTAGACTTCCAGATCAGTTTGCAGATCAAAAAAGGTTCATTCAAGTCCAGATAAGCTATATGTAAGTATTGGAACTTTATCTAAACTGAAATGAGACTCCTAACCTTTTGAGGGCCACCTATCACCAGTCATAACTGAGATAATGCTCCAAATTCTTGATGCCCAATGTACATAGATGTACACCCAAACTACCAACATACTCACCCTGCCATGGAGTCTGTTTTCTGACCTGATTCTGATTTTTCCTAAGCCCATGGCAAGGCCATGCCTCAAGGCATGTTGGCATCCTGAGGCCGTTGAAATAATTTGCACCAGCGGGAAGTTGGGCTGTGTAGGGAAGCATTGTAGTCAGAATATGGGAAAATAATAATGTTTTTGCAGTGTATTAAGTTGTGCCAGTTCTTGAGCAGTTTACATAGGAAATGAGATCACAAGAGCTGCAATTTTGTTAAAGCTCTCTCCCTCTCCTATGAGATTTCCTTCCTCATTAGACTAGATTTAGGAATAGGATAATAGGTAGGTAATTTATATTTTTTTTTACAGAAAAATTGGGAACCCTCTATCTTCTTTCCAATTTTCAGATAGAGCAGTGAACTTTTACATTTGCTGGTATTTCTGGAAAGCTCATAATTACACAAAATTGTGACTCTATTTTTGTACCTTCTATGAATTTTCTATAGATTTTTTTAAAAAAAATCCCAGGGATTATGCTAAACATCCTTTATGAATAATGAAAAAGGAATGGCATTTATTTAGCAAGGGTCAAAGTGTGGCACTCTTACTCACACTGAGTAGTACCTTACTTCATATGTAAACCTATTGACTTCAGTGGACTCATGGTGTAAGGTACTATTCAACGTGAAGTAATAGGTTCACAGTCCCCCACAATCCTCTATTAATGAATTCAGCCTCTTGTCTTTGACTCTCATCCTTAATTTTTATAGTTTATTCCCACTGAAGCCTTTATTGTCTCTCCTTTTTTCTCTGTTCCTTCTCAATTCAGCCTCTTTACTTCTTTGAATCACGTGCTGTGTCTCTTGTTTTTCTTTTTCTTTGCCCATTTCCTCCCCCTTATTTATTTAAACCATTCCCTTGTTCAGCTGCTCTCATTTTCTTTCTGTCTCTAACCCCCCGTTTGAGTGTTATGCTCTCTGTTGTTTTTCTCTGTGTGGGTGTGAGCACATTCTCCTTCCTTATCAGTTCTGTGTCCTTTTCTCTAAAACATCTGAGTGGATGCTGGAATGATCTTTAGCCAGAATCTCCCTGGGGGTCTCTGTCCTAGGCTCCAGAGCTCCTGAAATGAGATGGAAAAAGAGAGACACCCTGGCAGCAGCTTGTCCCTAATGGCCAGATGGCCAGCACTCCCATTAATACAATATCAAACATTGCTGTAGTTCTGCCTTGGAAACTGCTTGCCTGTGCTGGCATCTTCTCACACTCCTCTGACAACCATGCCAGTCCCAGCACCCTCTTGGGAAAATAAATGGAAATGACCGTATAAATACTTTGCATTCAAGTCACTGTGAAATGAGAGAGTCATCTAATATGTTCACGCGTAAATGTTTGTTACCCACCCACCTTCCCCCAGTTCAGTTGTACATTATTCTTTCCTGTACATGTTGTTGATATTCAATTCAGCTCCATAATAGCCCGTGACTGAGGTTTTCAAATGTATTCTAGCTTTCAGATGTACATCCTCTCACCCTGTGCTTCATGGGGTGGGAGGCCAAAAAACATTGTACACGTCAGAGTTAGAAGAAGCTGTCTATCTACAAAAGAACAATCAGTTGTGAATGTTTGGGTACAGTTAGATGGGCATGTTTTGACCTTGTAATACCATGCGGTTTTGCTTTGTGTTGTGCCATTCCCAGAAAAGTACGACTAAATGCTTTACAGCTGACTGTAGAATCATAGAAGGCAGAGATAGAAAAGAGCAATTGGGCCTGTTTTAGACCCTCCTCCATCACCAGCAATGCAGAATTCATGTATCTCAGTTACAGGACCTGCTCCAGCAGTCCTTACTTGCATATCAAGTACCAAGTGCTACTCAGTGTAAGGCCTGATCTATGCTTAAAAGTTAAGTTGGCAGTGAAAAGTGAAAAACCCTCACCCTTGACAGACGTAGCTATCCCATCCTAACCCCTTGTGTAGACGCAGCTGAGTCAATGGAAGAATGCTTCTGTTGACATAGCAACCATTGCTCGGGGAGGTGGCATTCCTACAGTGATGGAAAAATCCCTTCTGTGGGTATAGGCTGTGTCTTCGCTATGGGGTTATGCTGGCATAGCTATGGCAATGTACCTATGCCAGTATAGTCTCTATAGTGCAAATATATCCCACGGATTGCGGAACTATAGGAACTTTCATGGCATATAAAATGTTACAACTATATATTCCATTAAATTAAACTCCACCTATTACAAATTAGAGTAGCACATGTTAAAGCCACAATAGTTCTCCCAAATTTGCCCACTGAGGGGCCGTCCATGCATAACTGCACCAGCCTTTGTGGAGAAGGAGCAGGGCCGGCTTTAGGCCGATTCCCCCAATTCCCCAGAATTGGGCCCCGCGCCTTAGGTGCCTTTTTAATTTTTTTAACTCACCTGGTCCAAGTCTTCAGCGGCACTTTGGTGGCGGAGGGTCCTTCACTCGCTCCGGGTCTTCAGCAGCATTTCGGTGTGGGGGGGTCCTTCAGTGCCACGGAAGACCCGGAGTGACTGAAGGACCCCCCGCCGCCAAAGTGCCGCCAAAGACCCGGACCGCTGCCGGGTATTCAAATCGGGCCCTGCAGTTCCTAAAGCCGGCCCTGAGAAGGAGAGGAGTCACTCACCTACATAGCACCATCCTTTTCTTCCCAGAATCACGGAGGGTCCAAGATTCATTCCTGGGGAATGGGCATGTAGGGCTGGGAAGGGAGAGGAACCTAGCATGGGATGCTTAGCACCTCATGGGACTCGGTTCAGTATTAGATAAAGTATAAACAAAGAAGTGGGGAGAGATGAAACGTGAGGCATTTTCTTCATTCTTTTCAAAAGGCCAGATTGTGGAGCCCTTACTCACATTGGCGAGCACTTACTCATAGGAGTAGATGCATTGGGACTACGAGTGTGAGTAAGGGCTCCACTAACTGGTGCTGTATTTGTGTGTGCATGTGTTTGATTGCTTTTTAACCTTTGCCTGTTGATTTCCATTATAGCTCTGTAATCTTTCCCTATTTTCCTTTATTTTCTCTCTTTTTTTATGCTAACCCTTGTCCTTTTAAGGTCTTACCCTGCCTCCACTGAAGTAAATAAAAAAACTCCCATTCACATCAATGAGAGCACAAGAAGTTCCTTACTTTATTAATTATTATTTATTATTAATTATTATTATTATTCCTGGGGTTTTTTGGAGCATCTATTTGTAGCTGAAAGCAATATAGGTGGCTTACAGGATCTACAGTTTTTGAATGAACAAATTGAAAGGGTTTTGGCGGGAAACTTTAACTGGGAAATTACTTCTCATGATAAAAAGGGCAGCAGGATTTAGTTATGAGTTTACATCCAGGAAGTGAAAATTGCTGACGTTAAAAAAGAGAGAGGTTGAAACAAATACTAACTGGCAGATTGGCCTAATCTCTGTTAGAACTGTGCAACCCTTCCAAGAAGTCTGAGCAGTTCAGAAACTGCAGGTCTAAACTGATATTGCTACCTTCAGGTTTGGGGCGGGGGCGGGGGGGGCGAAGGGGAAATTAAAGAGGGGACAGAACAGGTGGCCAAGCCCTTTATGCACAAAGGGTTGGTAAATATTTGTAGGCAAACAGCCTTGGCATCAGCTCAGAAGACTGAGAGGGGCTTCATTAAACACAGTTTCTGCTTCAGATCATTAATTCATTTTAATTATGTGTCCACCGGTCAGCTTCGATTGTAGGAGAGGTTGTAAGACGAGTGGAATGTTGTGAGGTGATGCAGGCAATCTGATTGGCTAATATGCAGGGCATTAATTCTTTAAAAATGCCCTACACATACCAGCTGACATGGTGTTATCCATGCACCAACTCCATATGTCTGTTATTTCTTTTCATTTTGTAAAAGCAGTAACGAATTTTGCACAGGGCATTTCCTACGGGATTAAATAATGACTGGCTGGGGTTAATGGCACTTGGCTGTGCTTTATGTCACCAGTTCCACCTAGCTTGTCATTAATCCAGGGCCTCAGGGGAAATCCTGTGTTTCAATTGCTGTTAGATTAATAAGGTTAAATCTATTCTATACCACTCAATATTTAATTTCCTTATCTGAGTGTTTAAAATTGTGTGTGCAATGGGGAAAGATTTCATACTCTTACATATAAAATGTCCCTTTGCTTTAGGAAAACAATAGCAAGGACTCTGGTTTGATAGAATAGATAGTAATTACTTTTGAGACTACAAAGATTAAAGGACTCAGTGGATCCAAAAAGGTTAAGGTCTGTGTTGAAAATGGAAATTACATTAAACTCTGGTGCCACACTTACTTTTAATGCAAAGTACTGAAGATGAATTCACTTAAACATCAATCAATATTAACTGAAACATAGGTAAAGTGGCCAAGTAATCTGATCAGAAAAATTAATAAAATAGTTCTGATAAATATTCCTTAGTTACTTGGATCTCAGTTTTCATCCAAGCCTTTAAATAAATAAATAAATAAATAAATAATAATGATAATATAATAAAAAACATGAGAGAAAATTTCAATAATTGGAATAATTTAAATACAATACCACTGAGCTGTTCAATTTTTTCCTAAGCTTTAGAGAGAAATAAAACCTCAAGTTTTATCCATTTCTGTTTATGGATTGCTGAGTTTTAATATCTTCTGTTCATTTATGTTTCTAGGTAATAAGACAGTTTTGGTGTCCAATCTATAATGCCGATACCTGTCCACTTGCAAAATGACTGATGCATAATCTAAAAAACTTTCATAAGTTCTTTCTTTCTTTCTGACAGGTTTCAGAGTAGCAGCCGTGTTAGTCTGTATCCGCAAAAAGAAGAACAGGAGTACTTGTGGCACCTTAGAGACTAACAAATTTATTAGAGCAAAAAAATGCTCTAATAAATTTGTTAGTCTCTAAGGTGCCACAAGTACTCCTGTTCTTTCTTTCTTTCTTTCTTTCTTTCTTTCTTTCTTTCTTTCTTCTAGGTCCGAAGGCGGGCTCCCGGACCTAGAAGGCAGAGAAGGGACCTCTGGTGTACCTTTGTAAATATTGTTCATGGTTTAAAAGCAAGCGTGTTTAATGATTAATTTGCCCTGAAGACTTGGGATGCATTGCCTGCCAACAGTTTATCACCGTTTCTCCATCTCCAGCCCTCATCTTCACCTACCACCTCATGTCCCATTGTTAGCAGCAACATATGCCGTATCTTATTTCTCTGGGCCCTTCCTAATATACTGGCATGCTGGCATTCTCCTTTCTGGAGACTAACATTTTCATTTCCACATCTTTCCTTTGGTCTTTGTCTTAGGGAGCAGGAGTTTCTGAGAGATCCTTTTTAAACTCAGGCCTGCAACATAACATGGCAAAGTTGCCCTACTTTCCTTAAAGAACAAAAGATATTGAAGAAACTTACTGGCTCACAAAAACTTGAAGGTTAAGTACCTGAAATGTTGCACTTAATTAACATTCAGGTTCCAAATACCTGCTCCCCTTTGAGTTAACAGGTGGCTTATGCTCATATACACTTTAGCTTACTGTCTGCCAAGCTTTTTGGCACATCTTTCATTCAAACCTAAAATAATTGTGATAATGAGCATTTCACACTTGTAATGAGGGTAAATATGTCATAGAAGCAATGCAATATAATCTTTATTTTCTATAGCACTCTTCTTGCAAGCAGCCCAGACTGTTTTACCATCGTTATAAATCAAAACTAGCAAGTTTCTAAATGAAATTTAAAAATTGCTTAACAGAATAAACAACTTTTAATTCTGCATAACAGAGACTCAAATACTGGACTATTCTTCATTGCAATTGGTAATGAGCTCCCCAACCGGTAGAGTCAGGCAACCGTGGACTTGATCCAAAGCCTGTTGAAGTCAAAGAAAAGACTCACACTGACTTCAGCTACCTAGGATCAGGCTCTGTGTTGCCATTTTGGCTGACTTTAGAAACATCTGGAGAAAGCAAGTCCTCTGCTAGCTGCATTCTGAATCATGGGTAGCTATTAAAGACCTGCTCAAGACGTCTAGGAAAAGAAATCGATCAGCCATGTGACTCCACTCTTTTGGCAGTGTATAATGTTAACAAATCTTGCATCCAAACAACAGTTTAAAAAAGAAAAAGCATGGACCAATAGGAGCCTCAGGTTGCAGAGCTAAATCAATTAATGACTCCAAATTCTAGATGGCATTTTAATATCTATAACCCCCCCCATCAAAATGCATCAAATGCAGTGACAAAATCAAGACTGCCTTGACTAGATTAAATGAAAGAGGAAAGCAGATATGGATTTTAAGGAGTTACACTATGTATATTAAGGTTCCATTTATGAATGCTTTATAAATAGTTAAGAAATGTTATGTGTTTGCACCACACATGAATAGTAGGAGTTATAAGCACATCAGTAGAGGTGTAATTGATGTTTATAACCTATGGTTATAAGCAACTTGTTGAATCATTGGACTCTGCTAATCTATAACAATTGATTAATCATGTATCAGTATATCTTCTAATCATTTATTAACTATTTATAAATGCGAACCTTAATATAAAGTGTGACCTGTTATGTGTGTAACAATCACCATGTTCATTTTAGCAGCTATCTAGAGTGCCTGTAAATGCTAACTAACATGACACCATATATACAGGGTTGTATAAACTAAATAATCGGTACAAGGTTAAATCAATGTTTCCTTATTAAATTAGGCTTAAATTAATTTAGTGCTGATGAAATGTGTTGGATTGACAGCTTCAGAGATAGGAGTTCCCTATTTATTTTCTAAGGACCCAATCCAAAGCCCACTGAAGTCAATGGAAAGATTCCCATTGACTTCAACAGGCTTTGAATCAAACCCCCAGAAGCTTCAGCTCTCAGGCATTGCACCTGAACTCCTGGTCTTGCTTTGGGATCTTGGAGAACATTACATACCTGCCTCTTCAGGTGCAGAATGAGAACCTGCAATTTACCACCTGTGGTAGCACCTGAGGAGCAGTAGTGTAGACAGAACTCAGCTGGATTTGCTACCACATTGTCTTACTGCTGTAAACATAATTGGAAGCAGGAAATGTGGTGCAGTGAATGAAGCAGTGGACAGAGAATCAGGAGACCCAGTGTTCTGCTACTGAGTTGCTGTGTGATCCTTTCTCCCTCTGTAAAACATACATTATTTGTAAAGTGCTTTGAGATCTATATACCAAATCTTTTAAGGGCTTGATCCAAATCAGCAGTGCAGCCTCAGATCCTAGAGCAGTTATGCATTGTCATTATTTTGGCTGACTGAAGGAACAGGAGAGGCACCCACAGCCACTCCTGCTAACTGGAGTGAAAATTGCCATGTAGGCCCTTTGAGGAGGGAAGGAGAGAATCCTCCAACTGTAATACACGGATACAGCTGGTTATCATTCTGTAGGTTGAAACAGAGGGCTCATTCTGTCTATGGAGCAGTGACAAATGAAGCAGAACTATTTGTGAGCAGAGTCCAGGGGAAAGCTTTTACCGCAATTATGCCGGTGACCTGCAAGTAACATAGTATCCTTTTTGAAAATTTAATGAGTGCACATGCAGTGATGATGCCACACTGGCTGTTAAATAAATGGTCTTGTGAGGAACATCCTCATGTGCAAAATCTGACAGTGATACAAATGCTGTGTATGTCTATGCAGGGGCATTATTTCAGAAAAAATTCTGGGTGGGCGGGAGGGCAAGTTGTGTCAGCATATAGAACATTATATGTGATCATGTTATATCCTGCAAAGTCTGGGGTGGGGTAGAAGTGGAGCATATAGACCTATGAAAAGGCTGGTAAAGGGAACCAAGGTCAGGGGAGGGGCAATTGCCCACCTCTCCCCATAGCAAATGAAGCCCCTGCTTCTGTGGCCCCCAAAACCACAGTATTTTAGCACCAGATGCACATTTATGAATTCAGTCTCACTACATGCCTGTGACCTTGGGAAGACTGGAAGCATCATGCAGTAGTTTGGGCACTAGCCTGGGCCCCAAGGGGTCAGGGCTCAATTTCCTGCTCTACCACAGACTTCCTGTGCGGGCAAGTCATTCAATTGGCCCGGGTCTCACATCCCTATCTATACAATGGGGATAATAGCACTTCCCTACCTCTCCTGGGTGTTGTGAAAGTAAATCCCTTAAAGACCGTGAGGTGCTCAGATGCTGTAATGATGGGCGACCTGGACAGAAATGTTATCCCCATTTTACAGAATTGGAAGCTGAGGCACAGAGAGATTAAATGACTCAGTCAAAGTCACTTAGAAGCTGGTGGCTTAGCCAGGTATTAAACCACATGTTTCCTGAGTCCATGTTCAGTGACTTAGCCCTTCTTTCACTAAGTGAAAAATTCTGGTGGAATTTCAAGAACTAAATGGAGGACAGGGCCCCAAGGTGCCAGGAGGAGAAGTTGGGTGACAAGTTATCTCCCCATTTGGTCCACTTCTGGAAAGACTGATGGGGCTGGTACAGGAATTACAACTGTGTGCAGTATCCCCAGAAGCTTGCTTTCCTGTGCAGGTACATAAGGCGAGTGGGAAAGTATTATTATTGACGTTAATGGGAGCTGAGTCTGCCATGGCTTTGAAGACTGTATCTGTCCCTCATTATAGAAAAATCTCTATAATGCCAATTAAATAAATGTGGCTGAAGAGACAGAAACAGTAGGCCTGATTCTCTCCATTGCCCTGAACCTCGTGGAGTCATTTACATCACTGCAAAGTGAGTGCCTATTGAGTATGAAACGCTACTGGATCAGAATGGTAGTGTTTTGTACTCACTTTGCACTGGTGTAAATGACTCCATAAGGTGCAGGGCAATGGAGAATCAGCCCCAACATTTCAGTCAGGGCTAAAACTAAGGGAATGATGAGGACACAGGATGGTATGGGACAGTATTCCTTTTATTACTACTAAACAATTAGGTTAAAACTGTTACTAAAAGAACATAGGAGTTGCTAGACTGGATCAGACTTGTGGTGCATCTAATGCAGTATCCTGTTTCTGACAACGGCCAGTATCTGATGCTTCACTGGAAGGTGTTAGAAACCTCATAATGGACAATTATGAACTAACTATCCATAGGGGAAGCTTCTTAAATCATGTTAGTCAGTAGCTGTCTTATGCCTGAAGCATGAAGGTTTATATCCCATGTGTATATTTACCTATATAACTATATATCTAGCTACATAAATTGTTCTATCTAATGTAACGGGATGTTTCCATTATCTGTAGAAAGGACAGTAGATTTTTCCTGTGAAGCATTTTCCATGTAAGTGCTGATCTGGATAACATTGATCTTTAGTCCACCATTCAGGATGTTACTCTTTCATAGACGTGAACAAGTTTTGAATCTTGCCAGGCAAAATATAATTTAATCACCCCCACATTTGTATGGAACCCAAAAAGCACTAAAGAAGGCTGAATGGCATAGGAAGCCTGATTGTAACCTAACAGATGGTTTAAGACAGGGCTTACATTCTCACAGAGTATTTTGCAGAGTCCTGGGGATTGGGGTTTCTGCCCTGCAGGAGGCACCAAGGCTCAGGGCTTCAGCTCCCCAGGCGGTGCCAGGGCTTGGGGCTTCAGCCCCATGGGTGGCACTCGGGCTTGGGCATTCTGCCCTGTGGGTCTGAAAATATTTACTGGAGCTCTTCTCCAGGCAGCTCCAGCTGCATTTAAGCCTTGGTTTAGGAAGAGCTTTTAAAAAATGGGAAATGTTGACCAAAAGTATCCGTTAGAAAAATGATACATTCGATTATTATGGCCATAACAATGAGCTTTAGTTACAGGATTGGTAAACTGAGCATCTCACTGGGGACAAGGCTGCGGATTAGACTTCAACTTGGAAATGATATACATTCAAGTTAACTGAACTTGATCTCATGCTGACTCTGTAATGTTGTAAGGGAGAGAGAGAGAGAGAGAGATTGAAGGATATGCTGAGCATGAAATGCTTGTGCCTGTATCTGATCCACCTGGGGTGCAAGAAAAATTATATGTTGGGGGCCTTCACCTTAAAAATCCACATAGGGAAATCATTTATATCAGAATTTGCAGGGATGTAGCATTCACTTTTTCATCATCCCCAGTGTGTAGCTCACCTATATATGGATGTTATGGATGATATCATAAACATTCTAAAAGGCTATGCAAACATGGCAGACTCAGTGGTTACAGGAGGAAATAGTACAGAACTCAGTAACAAGGCCTGTTGAGGAAGGCACCACAGCACCCTGTGCTAATCCAGAAAGGAAAAGATGTATAACAATGTATTGTGGATACACAAATGTCACCAGTAGGTGACTGCCACATCTCAGGAGAATAACAAATTATCAGCAAGGTGGAATGATGTGCAGAGATATTCTGCAGATATTCTCCCCTACACCCATCCCCTGTAAGAGCATGCACATAGATACACACACATGTATGTGTAAGCTCACACACCCACATGAACCCCCCCACCCCAGAATGTACTACATCCTTGATAAGGGGTCTGGTCACAGTGCACTGTTGTGCACTTTAAGTTAAAACTGCCAGGAGATGCTTTAACTTATGCTCACTCAGCACTCATGCTTTTTGGAGGGGAGTACCCAATTGAGGTCAGTTTCCCCCTGGCCACTTTTCCTGGATGTGGGTGTATATGTCTTCTTCATAACACTGGCTTGTGTGCTGGGATGGGAGCATCTGAGACACAGCACTGGGCTTGGGGCAACATGCACAGGAGAAGCATCCCGTCTCCCAGTCTTTGGAATGTCTGACTTGTTATTATTAACAGTAGTGTCCACTTTCCAAACACTGAAGCAGAATGGTCTCTGTGCTGAGGAGCTTCCAATGTAAGGATTTTCCTAGGGGAATTGTGCAATTTACATAGACTTGGCCACTCTCTTGCCACCTGTAACACTGGACAATAGGTTGGGAGATTTACAGTAGTGGTACATACGCCTGTTATCCCCACTCTCAGAGAGAGAGAGAGAGAGGGAGAGAAAAAGAGAAGGGAATAGTGTATCTAATCTCTAGTTCTCTCACATAAATGTTCCTTGAAATAAATGAATTTGTTGGCTTCCATGGAAATTTTGCCTTTGTTTGGTGTGGTAAATATGTAATCCTAATCTACCTCATTGGTACCAGGTAGTAAAAGGCTCACAATGGTACAGTATCCTTGTTTATTGGAAGCAACCAAATTTTACACAATCTGTTCAACTCATCTCCAGAGGTAAAAGAAAGAAACAGTTGCCAGTTATGCGGGGCTGAGTGATCAGTGGTATCAATGCAGTCCCTTCATTTGCCTCCTGGCTCTGGCTTCCTGATCAGTATGGCCGTTAGTGGAGACAATGCCAGCAGAGCAGATGCAGAACTACAAACCAGTGAAGGATGAAAGGGAAAGAGAAAAGTCTGTTTATTGCAGCCAGCTCTAAAGGGGAAGAAAATGACCCAACCTCCATCCAATTAAATTTTCTAATTAAACTAAGGACACACACATTCTCTCTCTCTCTCTCTCTCTCTCTCACACACACACACACACACACGACACTACCTGCTTTGAGCACATGAATTCTGAAATTGAACTCGGCCTCCTGGTTTCTATTGCTATAAATACTTTGAAGGAGTTTGGTCGGGTTCCAGAGGTTTTTTTTAAGGGAGTAGCGAATGCAATAGCAAAAATAAAAAAAAAAATAAAAAAGGAAAATGAAATAAGTGGGCAATAACATTTTATATATAGAGGCATAAGGTTAAAAAAAATTGAAGACTAAGTATTACATGTTCTATACAGTTCATTGAGTCATAGAGCTCAAGGCCAGAAGGGACCAATGTGATCATCTAATCCAGGGGTGGGCAAACTTTTTGGCCTGAGGGCCACATTGGGGTTGAGAAACTGTATGGAGGGCTGGATAGGGAAGGCTGTGCCTCCCCAAACAGCCTAGCCCCTGCCCCCTATCAGCCCCCTCCCACTTTCTTCCCCCTGACTGCCCCACTCAGAAACCCTGACCCATCCAATCCCCCCTCCTCCTTGTCCCCTATCCTCTCCCTCCAAGAACCCCCGCCCCTAATGGTCCCCCGTGACCCCATCCCCTATCCAACCCCCCCTTCTCCCTGTCCCCTGACTGCCCCAACTCCTATCCACACCCCTGCCTGCTGACAGGCCCCCTGGGACTCCCACACCTATCCAACCCCCCCTGTTCCCCATCCCCTGACCGCCACCCCCAGAACCTCTGCCCCATCCAACTGCCCCCTGCTCCCTGTCCCCTGACTGGCCCCCGGGACCCTCTTCTGCTTATCCAACCCTCCCACCCCACTCCCCACCCCCTTACTATGCTGCTCAGAGCAGCAGGAGCTCGCAGCCCCGCCGTCTGGCTGGAGCCAGCCATGCCGCCGCACTGCCCGGCAGGAGCGGCGAGCCAGAGCGCTGGCGGCACAGCAAGCTGAGGCTGCGGGGGAAGAGGGACAGCGGGGGAGGGGCCGGGGCCAGGGGGATGTGGCCCGTGGGCTGTAGTTTGCCCACCTCTCATCTAGTCTGACCTTCTGTATTACACAGGCCAGAGAACATCCCCAGAATAATTCCTGTTTGAGCTAGAGCAGATCTTTTAGGAAAACATCTTATCTTGATTTAAAAGTTGCCAGTGATGGAGACTCTACCCCAACCCTTGGCAGTTGTTGCACTGGTTAATTACCCTCAGTGTTAACATTTATTCAGCTTCAAAACTCCCCTCTTAGCTGCCTCTCTTTGTGACCTGTTAAGGGGTATTTATTCATTTCTATTTTCCAGTATTCATTAGAAATTTACATGGTGAGCTGGAAAACATCCTGATCTGCCCAGATGAGAATTCCTCAGGCAAAGCTGGGCTCTATGCCACCCCCACTAGGCCCTGGTATATGGGGCATATCAGGGTAGGAAGGGGCATGGGTGGATCAGGCTGTGCTCAGCTGGTGTATGGCTCTTTAGGTACCATAGTTTGCTGGTGTAAATTAGAGAAGTCCCGAGGCTACTGTAACCAGAGATGGGACTTAGAATGGAATAGATCCTGAGAGTAAAGGAGCTACAACCCACTCCCTGACTGCTAGTGCAGAAGAATAGGTGACCTAATGTCTTCAGGAGACTTGAGCTTGGATAAGGGCTGTCTGGCTGGTGCTCACTCCAGACAAAACAGAGATGATGACAGTAGGTTGCAGGTCACAATCAGAGGAACAGGATAGAATTATATCACTTCCACCAGTGATGGTGTGCGTGCAGCCATTGTTTGTGAATGATGTTTGAAAGGTGTTATTAGACACCAGGGTACTATTGAATTCCCAGGGAGCAACTATGTTGAAGAGCACTCTCTGCCATTTGTGCTCAGTTAGGAGACTGTGCCCTTTTGTGTCAGATGTGGCTTTTGCTTTGTTTATTCAGGTCTCTGTCATCCCCAGGGTAAATCCCTGCAATGGCCTAACTTGGTAATATGCCTTGAGACCAGTCAGAAGCCTAACCTAGTCCAGAGTGTTTCCCATGAAGGTCCCTTGATTCTGAAATTTGCTTTCCTCACCTTGGTGTGCCAGGGTATGTTACACAGCAAAAAAACAAAACCAAAAACCCTGTGACAGCAAGTCTGAGAGCCCTGGTCAACTGACTTGGGTTTGCATGGCTTGAGCTGCAGGGCTAAAAATATCAGTGTAGACATTTAGGCCAGGGCTGGACTCCAGGCTCCAAGACCTTCCCAAGTTTCAGAGCCTGGGCTCCAGCCTGAGCATTTGCACTGCTATTTTCAGCCCTGCAACTTGCACCCTGCAAGCCTGAGTCAGTTGATCCAGGCTCTGAGATTTGCAGCCATGGGGTTCTTTTTGCTGTGTAGATGTACCCACAGAATCTAGGTTTGTTAACCTTCTGGACACCTGCTGAAAAATCTCATCCATTTTCTCAGGCCTTTGGGAGAGGATTGAGATGAGGCTTGGCTGTAGTTATTTATTGGCATGGTATAATATAACTCTGGGGCCAGATCTGAGGATGATTGTCTGGGCAGGAGATCCAAGCAAGTTAATGTGATTTTTGTGAATTTTAGTTTTTACAAAGGACACTTGGAGCTTGCGGTCCGAGCTTCTGTTTTCTGTGATTTATGAATCTAAATAAATAAACAATATAAACTTTTGTAGAATGAGGGCAAGTCTATAAGATGCTGGGGTAACTCATCAGAAATAACAGAACAGCAATCCGCAAGAGCAAGTCCTAACCAGGATAAATTAAAATGAGTGACCATAAGCAAAACTGATATAAAAAATATATTCACCCAGCCTTGAGCACTTGAGTGCTAAGCCCTGCCTTTCCATAGGTATTGCCCTCACCTCCATATGTCTGTCCAGTGCTTCATATAATATTTCTCCTGAGTACCTGTGCAAGTGAAGTTGTACATGAAGATAGAATTAAGATGTTAATTCCTTGTGTACTGGGGACCACGTAATGCTGGTGCACCCTGCCACAGCTTCATTCAGCTACTGGACATGAGAATTATTCAACACATAAAGAGCCATGAGTTCTCTTTACTAGAAAAATCTTCCAGCCAATCAGTATATGTCCATAAATGCTGCTGAAAACCTGCAGTTTGGGACTGGCTTTTCAATTAGAGAGGTCCTGTGTATTTTTTGCTGCACAGGACATTAACCCCGTGGCAAAGTTCTGTCGCATCACTTTGTGGAAGATTATAGTGGATTTTAAAGTAGTTATAATAGACTATAATAGGTGCAAAGTAAACTGAGGGATTCTGGTTCAAGAGAGTCACAGTTGCTCATTGTGGGCCAAATTTTCAAATGCAGGTACTGTGTCAGATGCCCAAATGCTATATTTGGACACTCGGGCAATTAAGTAACTAAATATGCATTTTACTAATTTAAGAATTGGTTTGAGGATACTCTAGTTATCCAAATCTGAAAACTGGATTTCCTATCATTATTGACTGGCTGTATTCTGACTCATTTAGAAGATAGATTTGTGATGTACTTCATCTAATCAACGTCTAGTGTATGTACTTATAAATGGGCACATTCTGTCCTCAGCAGGCCCGCCAACAGCAATTCTGGGTCCCAGGATCATAGCTGGGGCCATCCCTCAGGGTGGAAGTGATGAATTGTCACTTCCAGGATGCTGTCACTTGCAGGACCGACCGTGCTGGCCAATCACGCCAGCCCGCAGGGCCTGGGCCCACCTGGGCAATTTAAAAGGGCCCGGGGCTCCCGGCTGCCGCCACTGCTACCGCAACAGCAGCAGTGGCTGGGGTCCCCTGGGCCCTTTTAAATTGCCTGGGCCCCTGGGCAATTGCCCCGTTCTTCCCTCCCCCTGTTGGCGGGCCTGGTCCTTAGTTACAGTCCTGCAACCACACTGACTTCAAAGGGGTGCACAAGAGTAACGAAGTGTGTATTTTGATCTACAGTTATTCTTAACCGGGATCAGATGTGCTCTCATTAAGGTCCCAATCCAAAGCACATGGAAGTCAATGGGAGTTCTTTCCATTGACTTCCTTGGGCTTTACATCAGGCCCTAGGGACCAGATTTTTAAAGGTATTTAGGCACCTGAAGATGCAGATAGAGGCTTTTGAAAATCCCACTAGGCACCTAAGTACATAATTCCCATTGGTTTCAATAGGAATTAAGCATGTCAGTGCTTTTGAAAATCCCATTAGGAACGTATCTGGATTTTTAGGTGCCTAAATACCTTTAAAAATCTATCCCTAAGTGAACAGTGTTTTGCCATTGGCTTCAGTGGGGGTTGGATTGAGTGCACCGTATAATTTAGCCCATATCATATTTTGATAATCAGCTGGTTTCTGACTGGAGGAAATTAGTTTGTAAAACTTTTCATCTCTGAGTAATGATCAGCCATCCAGAGATTGGTGCAGTTGGTACACATGCCATGTGGTGTAATAGAAAGCCTCTTTTCATTTTTTTTATTCTTTACATTCTTTTCACCAAAATAAATATTTCATTTAATTAGTATTTAAAATAACTCCCTACTGACTCAAACTGACAGTTGAACCCTTAAATGGTCCTATTCACCATTCTACTGCATAGACGCACCTGTCTTTTCTACAAAGAGGAAACAGAGTTCCCAATAAATTAAGCCAACCCTTTGCTTGGATATTTTGTAGAGGGGTTTCAAGTACCTGACCTGAGAATTAAGAAGCCTCATAGCTAAGAAAGTAGTACATATCTCAGTGCCTAGATACTACAGTGATTAGTTCTGTATAAATATAATAGGATTTTCAAAAAGTGCTTAGCACCCCCCAGTTCCCATTGTTCTCAGTGGGAGCTGATGAGTACTGAACACTTTTGAAAATCTAACCAACTTGGGCACACTCATTAAACTACTGCACCAAACTGTCATGATACTTGCTTTTCCTTTGCCATTCCAACCATTCAAGAGGGCAAGCTACAATAGACAATACTTTGGAACGCAATGAAAAAACGACTTCTGCTATGAATAGTTTCTACTTTAATTTTTGAGAGTCTGATATTACCCTACACAGTATAATCTTTGGAGTGCTGTTCAGCATAGCCAAGCAGCTGTTAAAACCAAACACGTTATAGTATTGATATTGCACAGACATGCATTGCGGGGTGGGGAGGGGTGGCAGGGGGGTGGGTTAGTGTGTTATATCATATTTAGACTGCTGGGAGCTACAGAGTATATTGCGAAGGAGCACCAATTAGTCTCCATTTTCTTCCACTAAGGCTTGAAAGATGCAAACTTAATTCATCATAGCTTGATGTCCAGTTTAACTCCCCCCCCAGCTTGTCATAATAAATTATGAGAAATAACAAGGGAATTAGGAAGTTGACAATCAGACCTTAACGGAGATCTTAAGAGAAGACAAAGCGCAGCCGGCTTGAATGATGACGTTTGCCAAATTCCAGCTCAGCTCGAAGGACAATTATTTTTGTGTCTTTTCCCTTTGGCATTACGTCTGGATTGATTTTTTTCCCTTCTAATTATTTATTTCTCTGAATTATCTCTGTTTCAAAACTTTAAATGACATGCACGATTCTCATTTTTAATGTAGTCATGTACAGCGCTCGATTCCTTACTTAGCCCAGCACTGTGCAAGCAGAGCTGAGTCTAAAATCAGGTGGCAGGGTAACAAAGGCAAAACAAATTTAACGATCAAAGGGCTAGGTCTTCAGTCTGAATTTAAAACAACATGCACAGAGCTGGCCACGTGAATATCCATCTGGAGAGGCACCATTCCACCCGAGAGGGACTGCAAGGGCAAAGGCACGAGAAAACACAAATGAAAGGAATGATGAAGCAACAAATTATGAATTGAACATCATGTGGTCATAGTAAATCAGAAGTTTTTAAAAGATTAAATCATGTAAATAAGAAGCAGGTGTAGCACTGTAGGGCCCATAAGGCGCAATATTATATTTGAGATGATACTATGAAACATTTCATTTTAGAAAAGTTTCACTTTGCCTGGTGAAAAGTGGTGCTGGCTCAGTGTGGTCTGAAGTGCAAAGAACTGAACTTCAATAGAGTTGAGGATGCTGGGCACCTGGCAGGGTCAGACCAAATGTGACCTTTCCCTGACCTTAGAACAACCACCCCAAATTCCATCAAGTGGCAGTCTGTTACTGTCATGGGGGAAGACAGTATTTGCCATGCTGCCTGAGACCATTAGTCCATGTAATTTGGTAACTCTGGAATCTGCTCTCTGTGAACGACCAGTACCTATGCTTTAAGGTGAATACCCCTTAATGTTCACTGCTAGACATGAGAATCAGGGGAGAAGAAAATCATTTTACTTTGAAAGCTTTGATCACTGAAGTGGTTCCCATTTCCATCTTCTCCAGTGTCACAGACGTATACTGCGTGGGATGATTTGTGCTACTGGCCTCTGCTCTTCTACATCCACTCAGAGCTGGATGGTCAAGGCAGAAACAAGTGCCATGCATTAGAAATAATTTCTTCCTGATTTCCCTGAGACCAATTCCCTACCTCAGGAAAACACGGGAACACCTCTGAAGAGCAGTGTCCAAATAGGGAATTTGGGGGAGAAATTGAAACTCCTACACAGACAGAATGTCACACATTAAAGTATCAGCACCAGTCAAATTCTGAACAACAGTTCCTGAGGCCATGACAACAAGCCTCTGGTAAATGGCAGCCAGGGCTTCTGACAAGAAGAACCACTAGTAAAGATAACAGCCCGGCATCCCAAATAGGAAGACTGGCTCAGCACTGGTCGTGCTGGTAGAAACCTTCTCCAGAACTGGTCACCATTCTCCCCTCAGAACGGCTGTGACCCCAACCCAAGGACAGCCTCCTAAATAGTGCAACAACTGTAACTTTCCCAGTGACAGGAGAGGAACACCAAAGGCAGCATGGCAGTCTGCCCCTGGGCCAGAGCTACAGCTGAGGGCATGGGATTTATGCTGTAAAAGTATATGGGAAAATCTAGGGAAATCTAATATCCATGGACCCTAGAAATCTTCCCTAAACCCTACCAAACAAATGTCCAACACTTAAAAGCAAATCCCTTGTGTCTGCTTTAGCTTTACTGAGTGTAGAACTCAGCGAGGTGATTGATCTACCCCAATTTTCATTCAGCTTTTTACATCACAAGCCCAATGGCTGGGATTCACGAAGGCTCTAAAGGGAGATAAGGTTCCTACTTTCCATTCAATTTCAAAGGTATTTTAGGTATCTAACTCCCTTAGGCTCTTTTGAAAATCTCAGACAATAGTAACATGTAGAACAATTAATTACAAGGCTCCTTTTATCATTCTAATATTTTTGGAGTAAGAAAAAGAGTTGAAAGTAAAAGAAATCGTAATGGCTTGTTAGTGTGTGAGGGATTACTTCTTTCTGAGACAAGATGAAGGTATGCTGCTGCCGGAAGTGTTCAGTGTCACACTGCATCAATCCTGCATCTCCCATTGAGGGTTACTGGGAAAGATTCTGCTTGTGCTGTCCTAGAGCAGAACTAAAAACGAAACTGATCAAAAGAGAACACTTCAAAGCTTTCTGGCTTGAATGCCTTCAGACAGAAATGTGTGTGTTTGCCCTGGGTGGAGGAAGAGGAGGATTAAATCCAGGGGCCCAATCCTGTGGGGTTCTGAGCACCCACCAACTCCCACAGAAGTCACAGGAGTGGAAGGCACTCAGCACAATATTGTTTGGGCAACATTAGAAGAGTCCTCATAAAAGAAAGGATGGTCTTGTAATTAAGGCACTGGACTGGGAGTCAAGATATCCTGGATCACTTCCTGGCTCTGCCACAGACTTCCTATGCAACCTTGGGTAAGTCACATACTAGCCCTGGGCATCAGATCTCTATCTGTAAAAGGATAGTAATGCTTCCTTCATCTGCTTAGCTTGGGCTTTGGGGTTAGGACGGTCTCTTACTACGTTTGTACAGTGTCTAGCACAATGCGACTTTGAACTTGGTTGAAGTCTCTAGGTCAGAGGTGGGCAAACTACGGCCCACGGGCCACATCCAGCCCACAGGACTGTCCTGTCTGGCCCTTGAGCTCCCGGCCGGGGAGGCTAGCCCCAGCCCTTCCCCCGCTGTCTCCCCTCACCTGCAGCCATGCCGCCACGCAGGCAGCGCTCTGGACAGCAGGGTTGTGCGCTCCTGCCGAGCAGCGCAGCAGTTTGTCTGGCTCCGGCTGGGTGGCGTGGCTGCCAGACATGCTTTTCTGAGCAGCATGGTAAGGGGGCCGAGGCTGGGGGGAGTCAGGGGACAGGGATCAGGGGCTGGTCGGATGGGGCGGAGGTTCTGGGGGGCGGACAGGGGATGGGGGGGTTGGATAAGCGTGGGAGTCCTGGGGGGGTTTGTCAGGGGGTGCGGGTGTGGATAGGGGTCAGAGCAGTCAGGGAGTTGGATAGGGGGTGGGGTCCCAAGGGTGGTTAGGGGTGGGCGGTTCTGGGAGGGGGCGGTTAGGGGACAAGGAGCAGGGGGGGTTGGATGGGTGGGGGATTCTAAGGGGGGCAGTCAGGGGGCGGGAAGTGGGAGGGGTCGGATGGGGGCGGGGGCCAGGCTTTTTGGGGAGGCACAGCTTTCCCTACCCAGCCCTCCATACAATTTTGCAACCCCAATGTGGCCCTCGGGCCGAAAAGTTTGCCCACCCCTGCTCTAGGTGCTTCCATAATACAAGTAGATAACAACAAACTAATAATGTATCCTTAGATATAAATATACAGTTCCTGTAGCCCTAACTATTACACATAATCTGCTCCCATGTGTAAAAGCTGCAAGACTGGGTCCCTTTTTTGTATAGCATGTTTCATACAGATGGTGTTTAGTGGGGTACAGAGTGAAAATTAGAAAGTGAACAATGCTCTCAGATATAGGATTGCTTGTACATGTCTGTCTGTCTCCTGCACCACCTTGGACATTACAAATAAATATGAGTAATTAATTAACTAACCAAATGTAAGGGGACTGTTGCCCCCTTACTAACATTCAGTGGGGTGTTTTGGTTGGCTAGCTCCCAGCACTGAAAGGGGAAGGGTCGATGGCAAATCAGGAGCCTGAGACTGACAGTCCCCAGGGGCAATGGGGAGAGGCCAATGCTCCAGATCAGCCTGATTGACAGGGCGGGCAGGCTAATCAGAGAGTCAGGAGGCCAGGGTGGGTCCCGTCCTCAGTGGAAACTGGAATGGCCTGAGTCAGACAGAGTGGGGCCGAGCTAAGGAGAGGGCAGGGGGCCGAGCTAAGCTGCTGGAAGCAGAGTTGCAGCCCCAAAAGCCAGAGCACAGCCCGGAGAGAGCAGACCTGCCCTGGGACCAGAGCTGTAGCAACCAGAGCCAGAGGGGCCAGACAAGCAGCCAGGAAGCAGGTCAGAGCTGGGAGCAGAGTCACAGAAGCAGCCTGCAGAGCAGAGCTGTCCTGGGAGCAGAGCTGCAGCAACCAGAGCCAGAGAGGCCAGAGAAGCAGCCCAGGGAGCTGAAGGCAGAGCAGCAGCAGCAGCCGTGCTGAGGCAGAGTGGAGCTGGAGCTGGGGCTGGAGCAGTCCGGAGCTGGAGCTGAGGCTGGAGCAGTCCAGAGCTGGGGCTGGGGCAGTCCGGAGCTGGAGCTGAGGCTGGAGCAGTCCGGAGCTGGGGCTGGGGCAGTCCGGAGCCGTGTGCAGTCCGAGTGCGGTGAGCAGCTGGGGAGAGTGAGGGGGACCCTGGGCAGTGGGCCCAGCACAGGGAGACGCCTCAGCCAAGAGGCCTTGCAGGCCAGACTTGCAGGGGGATCATAACCCCGACTGGGCAGGGGCGACGCTGGGAAAAAGGGTCCTGCCACCTAGAGCCTGAGAGCGTGTGGCCACCGCCAGAGCAAGTGTCCAATCCACAGCGTCTCTGCAGCACAGACAGGGCCTGAGAAGCAGGCCTGGGACCTACAAGGAACAGATTGAACTGCCCTGACGTTCCAGAGACACTGGTTGTAATGTTCCCTGCCACAGAGCAGGGTGATGTGTTTTCCTCTAACCTTTCCCATTTTTCCTTATTCTTTTTTTAAAATTAATTGTTAATTAAACAACTTGTATTTGCTTTAAATTGTATGAAATGATCAGTGGGTCAGGGAGGTGCCCAGTGCAGAGAGAGTACCCCGGAGTGGGGACACCCTAGCCCCTGTCCTGGGTGACCACCGCAGGGTTGGGGGTCGAGCCCCCCAGGAATCCTGGGCCCAGCCTTGTCGGGGTTTATGAGGACTCTGCCAGACAGGAGAGTGGAAGGGAAGTCCTCAAGGGCAGGGAGGCCTCTGGGTAAAGGAAGTGGGAGCGAGGACTCGGATCCTTTCGCTAGCCCTCTTCACCGGGGTAGTGCAGAAGCCAGGAAAGTTCCCCACAATAGCGGGACCATTCCCCCGCTTACACAAAGTTTGATCCCAGTGTAAAACAGCAACTTGATATTGTCAAGTTCCTGAAACACAATTTGTATTGTTTACTTTGTGTGGTACCAATGAAAAGCTGGTGTTATACTGTTTTTTAGCACCAGTGTAATGCCAACAGACCCTTGTTGGCGGTGGACAGGATTGAACCTGGGACCTTTGGAGCTAAATGCATGATCCTCTACTGCATGAGCTAAAAACCACCTGATTCTTAGTTAAGGCTGTAGCAGATTTATTAATCTCTAAGTGGTCTCAGTGCTACTAGAGGGGACAGAGCCCCACACACCCAGTAGGTATGTGGGTTATACCAGTGCTCTCCAAGCTGCCAATGTCCTTATGCCAAGAAGAAAGCTCATTCAAACCACTGTGTTTGACAAAATACGCCTAAACCCTTTTGGGGGGGATAATTCTATTCTGTAGCTGGTGTGGTTAAGTCCAAGTCCCTTCCCACTGGAGTGTTCAGAGGTGAATCCTAAACTCTCAACAGGTTACTTTGTGTTAAAAAAAAAATAAAAAGACACTTGGCCTTTTGTTATCGACAAAGGAATTATTCATTTCATCTCTCAGAACAGTAGTTATTTTAGCAGGCAGCACATGCATGTCCTGGCTGATGTAACGGCTGGATAATGTGGTCACATTGGCTTGGCTAATTGAGCAGAAGGTGCTTTGTTTAAACTACTCTCTTTTTCTCTAATGTCTGTATCAATTTTTTATACTCTGTATTACTGATAAACCATCTCCAGGGCAGACACCAAGGGCCAAACCGCTCAAACTCCCTCTGACTTTCTATTTGCCCCTCCTTTTAGTTCTCTGAATACCAGGGGAAAACTAACATTTCCAAACTTGGATGTCGAAAGCTAGCTGCCTAAAACCATACTAAATAAATGGCCTGATTTTCAAAGGTGTTGAGCCCATACATCTCCCATTGACTTCAGCTGGGGCTGAGGTCACAGAGTAGCTCTGAAAAATCAGACTATTCTTTAGGTGACTAAATATGGCTTTTGGTGCCTAACTTTAGCTTCCCATGTTCAGAAATTCTAGCCAAGATTTGTGACCTTTACGTTTTCACATAACTCATAAATATTAGAGTAATGACACTAACCACTTAGTGGTTTTGCCTTTTAGCTGTCTCTAAAAGATTACTTTTTTATCCTTTCAGTTAGTGCCCTCATTTTTCCTATAAGCATTTGTGCTTAATGGTTAAAAAAACCCAGAAACCTAGCAATCAGCTGCAAGGATAGGTTAGGGCTCAGGCTTGCACTTGGGCTCTAGTAAGATGGTTGGTGTATCCTGGTGCTACAGGTTCAAACCCTGGCAAAGTTGACTCTGCCATCTATTATTCTGAGAGTGTTGCAGGTTTTTCAGAAGAGACCCTACAGATGCTGTCTGCAGTGCATGGATGTCAAAGATCCCATGGCACTTCTTATAAAAATAGATGTTTGTTCCTAGTCAGATTTCCCTTTCCCTGAACTTGTGTGGTGTGCACAATTTGGCTGCAGCTCTCCACCTTGTGTGTGTGTGTGGAGGCGGGGGGCAGCTGCATTTCCAGATGTGTTGTGTGTGGTATTGTGTATAACTTTCAAGCACTCTGTGATGAATGGCACTATATAAATATAAAACTAATTTATTATATGCAAACACAACAGAACTACAGTACTCTCCGCAATCTGAACTAGTCTCTTTCTCTCATGTTACCTAGCTAGGTATTTACAACATTCCCAGGACCGTTCTGTGCTTTTCACCTACTGCTGATGGCCTCCTTCCTTCTCACTGGGTGGCTCATTTCATTATTAAAAATTTGCTGATGTAACCTTTTGGTAATGCACAAATCCCCAGAGAAAGAACTGTATTACCCCTCAGAAGCCACTGCTCCCAAACTCAGGCCCACAGAGTTGCAAACCAAGAGCGTTACCTTCTGTGCTGCCAAGCTACAAGATCAGGCAAGGAAACTGCACCTATTGAGATCCCTTAAACAAGGGCTACACCCACTGACTCAGCGGGATCAGCTGACTAGCAGCAGACTGTTGATTGGATGCCTTTTAGCACAAAACTTTTGGTTCTTGCCACACTCCCTGTCTGAGTAACTAGTTACTAGACCTGTTGCCGGCCAGACCTTTGAGACCAAGCTCCTGCCTCCTCAGCAGGTGCCTGCTCCTCGTTCCTGCTATGATACCTTGTTCCTGCTCCCATGCCCTAACTCCAGTTATTGACTCTAGCTTTACCTTTGGCATAACTCTGACTCTGGTGGGGCTTCTGGCTTTGACTTGGTTTAGCTCTTGGTGTGGTTTCTAACTCTGACTGTGGCTTGATCACTAGTGCAATTCTGACGCCAGTGCTGGTTTAACCTGGGTGAGGCTTCTGACTCTGGCTGCGACCCTTGTCTCAGCTCGTTACCATGACCCTGATTCTACTCTGGGCTCTGACCATTAGGTTACACCCAGGGCCGGCTCCAAGGTTTTTGCTGCCCCAAGCAGCAAAAGCAAAAAAAAAAGCTGCCATTGCGATCTGCGGCACTTCGGCTGGAGCTCTACCGCCGGCACTTCATTCTTCGGTGGCAGGTCCTTTGCTCCGAGAGGGAGTGAGGGACCCACGGCCGAATTGCCGTCAAAGAGCTGGACGTGCCGCCCCTCTCCGTTGGCCGCCCCAAGCACCTGCTTGCTGAGCTGGTGCCTGGAGCCGGCCCTGGTTACACCACCCACCTGATGGGCCCTGGTGCAACAAGTGAAGAGCTCATTTTCAGCTGGGCCCCCTGTCCTTAGCCAAGCGTTATGCTATGCTTAAGGGCACAAGGATCTTCAGGCATGATAACACTTCAGCTCTATGATTATTTAACTTTGGGGTTCCTCTAGATATAGCTTAGAACTGCACCAGTCTGTCTCTTCTGAAACAGGAGTTTGGGAGACTCCCACCCATAGAGACGGCTTCTTTGATGTGCTCAGTCATCTTTAAGCAGAGGACCATATAGTCTTTCTGAAACACATTTTTAATGAATCACAACTTCTCAGACTGTTCCCCAGCTAGTCACCAGAGGTAAAATGACTGCTGACTTTTGCCTACTGTCATGCGATCCTTACGTTGCACTGCGGGGAGGGCCTAATATTTCCCCCTTAGTAATACTACTTTGCGTATCTATTCCATTATTCATGTGAGGGTCTCAAACCACTTTGCATACATTAATCCTCACAAGACCTAATGCTGAGGTAGATAAACATTATTAACCCCATTTTACAGATTAGGAACCTGAGACCCAGAAGAGTTATCATATGATTTGCCAACCCTCACATTGTAAATCCGTGGCAGAACCAGAAATAGAACACAGGTCTTCTAAACCTCCAGCCTGAGTGTTAAGCATGAGACCATCCTTCCTGTCCTCTCAATAAGCCATTTCTCTCAAAAGTTGTGCAGACTTTCAGCCAATAACCAAAAGAATTAGTACCGCTGACAACATCCTACTTGCAGTATACTATAGCCGGTCAGTGGCACAATTCCTGTTGATATCAGTGGGGAGTTTTCAGATTAAGGGCAGGACATGGCCCCATGGCTTGGTCAGGAATAAGACAATGAAGCCTTAGCACAATCCCCTGCTAGAGCCTTGGATGGAATGTGCTAGTGAAGACTTCCAGTGTGTGGATTCTGGCATCAACTAACTGAAAACTTCCATCTCAGAACACATGCAATTTCATTGGCTCTCATGGGACTGGAGGGATCATAGACTCTGAAGATAGCAATAGAAATATGATTGGGAAATTTTTTTTGTCTGTATGGCTGTTATTTTCAGTTTAGTTCTCTAATGACACAGCTCTTGGTGAAAAATAAGGGAGAGTAAATCAACAAGATGGATGTCCAACATTTCAGTGGCTGACTTACAAATGCTTCTGCTGCAAAATAATTTAGACTGGAAATTCTTAGTTTCTGCCTTCCCCTCTGAATAGGAATCATAAAGGCACCGGCTATGTGACAAGTAACAATGCTGGAAAAACACGTTCAGTTTACCAAAAAAAAAAAAAAAGTTGTCAGCACAAAGACTGCTGTCACTGAAGCATAGTTTGTAAATATCCGTGCCTGCCTGTAATTGCCAATCACTGGTGTGGCACATTACCCTGCCCATTGTGGACTACTTGTGGTATGTTCTGATTTGGCATAACTCCCAGAGCAGTCTGGTTTGTGCTTTCCTTTTGCATTAACATGGAGAAGATATTCTAGTAGGCTGGGTGGCTTAGTGGTTTCACAATTGGGAATAAGGTTTGAGTTCAGCTCGAAGTCCCAAGCAAAATTACGTTAAGGTTTCTGTCCAAGCAAGTGCAATGTTTTGTAGACAATATTCCATGATTTGTAAAATTCTCCCCTTCCTTGCCACACGCAAGTTCAACACACTTCTCAGAATCTGAACAATGCTACCAAGGACATGATGTTAAATTGGTCTCTGTTACCTCAAATGAACAGGGCAGTTCTGCTATGAAGTCTAGAGTTGGCACTGTGACTGACTACATTCAGTGACTGTCTTGTGTGTACAATAGAGGCCTTCTGTTTCCAATGCTGCAGAATAGCTATACTTCATGAGCTCAATGACTACCCTAAAAAGATGGGGCTGATTCTCTTCCTATTGAAGTCAATGTGAATTTTGCTATTAATTTCAGTGGGTGCAGGATAGGGCCCCGTCTGCTTAAATGTGTTTCACTGTTTCACCATGAACAGCATACAGTGTGAATCCTAGGTCAGTTTGTGCAATACCTTGGAACACTAGGACACAATGCTTTAATGTTCTCATGCCCCCAGTGTGGCCAGGTTATGTAGTGTTAGAGATGCAAACTGATGATGTGACTTCTGGCTCTGGCCTGATTTGGCCACGGGGCTTGTCCTCAGTGATGAGAACTGTTAAACCCCACCAGACAGGAAATCTAGATTAGATGTAATCCTGGCCTCACTGACTTTCTGCATGCTATTGATCAGGAGCCACCATTAGACAGGCGTCAGTTATGAGAGCGCCTGAGGCACATACAAGTGTGTTTCTCCCAGCCAGTGTCGCCTTCATGAATGAGATGCACTGAAACATGTCAGGAATTATTCAAGATAAAAATGGCTATGAATAACGATGTAGCATTATACCATACCATTACAGTGTTGCACTTCACAACTATGACATGAGATTCATTGCACTGCTTCTCTCTCTTTCACTCACTCACACACATTCCTTTTCTAGCTTTATTCCAGGCTCCCATTCATCTTCTCCTTCTGTCACATGATTCTTTGGTGTTATTATTTATTATTATTATTATAGCACCCATATGTCTCAGACAAGATCAGGGCCCCATTGTGTTAGGTGCTGTACCAACATATACCAAGAGAGTCTCCAACCAAAGTGTTTATGATCTAAATAGACAGACTTGACAACAGTTAGATTGCAGGTGTGCTGAGACCACAGCTTATCAGTCTGATCAATATGGACTGACTGTCTGTAGCCACCCGTTGTCTCCTGTCTTATAATGTAAACTCTTTGAGACAGAGACTGTCTTTTTATTGTGCTTGTACAGCACCTCGCACAATGGGGTCCTGGTCCAAGCCTGGAGCTTCTAGGCTACAGCAATACAAATACATAAATAAATAAAGTAGCTCTTTATAAAAATGAACACAAGCTTATTTTTAAATGGCTCTATTCCCCTCTCAATATATGGCTAAGAGCCTCATTTCCCCATCCAATGCATGTGTACAAATCCAACTGATTTCAGGGTCTGCAACCCTCTATTTAGATTTCAAAAGAAGGACCTGCCCAATCAGAATCCCTTTGGAAATCTGCATTTCTTCTCTCATGTATGCTGGGAGAAGGAGTAGGAGGGGTGAGACTATATGAAAAATGAATCCCCGACCTCATCAATCTTCCCTTATATAACATTAGTGCTAGAACATTTACTGCAGTCCCTGCCAATCGATTGCATTAAATGCTAGACCTCAGGTCCCCAGATGGCTATACATGTGTTCTTTGTGTACATAAACACTTAACAAATATGGAATCTTAACCTATTTCATCGAAGAGTGGCTTCCCTTTTTATTGGGAAAATCTGTAATTAGGCGGGTGCCATCCTTTGCAGGTGTCAATGACCATTTTTGTTTTTCTTTCTGCTTATCTTTTTCACTGCAAAGTCAGGAAGAAAAGCATTTTCAGCAAGACATCCTTCCTTGCTGTTTTTCGTGCATAGACTTTAATCACTGCCTGCCTGGAAAAGGGAAAGAGCTTTTCTTAGGCGGTTCTACAACAGTTTTGAAGGATTTTTTCTCTCTTCCTACCCATTAAAGCACAATCATTGACTACTTCAGGGTCCCCGTGGGCAAAGCCTGTTTGTAATGTACCTCGGGTTTATGAGTTAAGAGCTGCTGCCAGTGCTCTGGAAACAGGAGTCCTTCATTTAGCTGTCATTGGCATATGCTGCAGTTCATTCGGCCAAGGGGAAATGGGAATTAAAGGCCCAATCCTGCTCCAACTGAAGTCAATGGCAAAGCTCCCAAGGAGAACAATGGCAGTAGGATAAGACCTTAAAGAGTGTGTGTGTGGGTGGAGGGGGGAGGATCCATTTTTAAAGTGTAGGTGCTCCCCCCCCCTCGCCATCTACCCCAGAATGAATGATGATAATTAATGCAAGAGTTTCTGTTTGGTGAACTTCCGTCAATTGTTCCCCAACCCTTATTTTTCTTGGTATTCAGAAAAGGCAGTTAATGGCCGTTTGTTTAGTTTAACATCAGAGCGTGTCTATAATTACTTAATGGGTTCCTGAAATACATAAAAAAAAGGATGACTTTATCATCAGGGAAAGCATGGGGGCTGGAGGGAGGCTCTCTGTGGTCCTGCCGGTTCTGACCCGTTGTGGTTGAAGTGAGGAGGATGGTTTGAAATCCTGGTGGCATCCTCGGCTGGTGTAAATCAGCTGACTGCCAGAGAGCGACACTGATTTCCAGCAGCTGAGGATCTGGCCAAGACCCCTGGTGCCAACTTTCCCAAGCCCTACTCTAGGAATTAAGGTGGTTCTCATTGCCACTAAAGTCTTTGAGCCAGATTTTTCTTTAATGGAAATTGCTTTAATTCAACAATACTGTTGTGATGTTGCACTCCATATGTTTATGGAAACTATGCTTATGAGTGTAAATATAATGTAACTGGAATATGCTTTATGCAAAAGGTCTCTTGTAAGGTATCATTATAAAGCTTATAATCCACTGAGTGTGGTCATCCTATTTGTATGAATGTATCATTATTGTATCTGAAGCTAGAAATATGAACTATTACTCTGAAGTCCTATTGTAACTATGCAAAGTGTGGGCCATTAATGGTGGCTTGGAATCTTGATGGCTCCCATCAACTAGGACAATTAGTTATAAATGGTTCTGTTTAATTGTAAGCCTTCCTGTATACGTGGGTGCCAGCCAATGAATAATGAAGTCTCACAGGACATGTGGACATGTCACATGATACTGGAATCCATCTTAAACCTGGTGCTTTTTCATTTAGAAGGAAGGGTGGGAACCCAGAGAGAGAGACAAAGGATTCCTGCCTTGTGCCAAAGATATAAAAGGGGGTGGAACAGAACAAAAGGGCCTGCCAGTCATGAGAAATCCCCTAGTTACCACCTGAGCTGGAACTAACAAAGACTGTACCAGGGGAAAGGATTGGGCCCAGACTAAGAAGGAGTCTAGTCTGTGAAAGAAGTTTATTGGAACATCTCTGAGGGTGAGATTTACCTGTATTCAGTTTCTTAAATGTATGAGGCTTAGACTTGATTATTTTGTTTTGCTTGATAACTTTTTTGTTCTGTCTGTTATCACTTGAAACCACTTAAATCCTACTTTTTATACTTAATAAAATCACTTTTGTTTATTAACAAACCCACAGTAAGTGATTAACACGTGGGGGAGCAAAGAGCTGTGCATATCTCTTTATTGGTGTTATAGAGGGTGGACAATTTATGAGTTTACCCTGTATAAGCTTTATAAAGAGTAAAGCGGATTTATTTGGGGTTTGGATCCCATTGGGAACTGGGTGTTTGGGTGCTGGAAATAAGTAACTTGCTGAGCAGTTTTTGGTTAAATTCTGCAGCTTTGGGGGCATGGACCAGACCTGGGTCTGTGTTGCAGCAGACTAGCATGTCTGGCTCAACAAGGCAGGGTTCTGGAGTCCCAAGCTGGCAGAGAAAATGGGCTTAGAGGTAATTCCAGCACATCAGGTTACAGTCCCAAGGGGTCTCTGTGACCGAACCCGTCACAGTGGTGTAGTCAGCAGGATCTGTGCACAGCTGATTGCTTTGAAACACTGGTAGTGATTTTAAGTGAATTTTGTGTGTGGAGGCTGGAGAACAGACAAAGTGGTTACTGGTTTGTTATTTTCTGTTTGCTTATTTTGGGTAAGGGAAATAGAGGCAGAAAATTAGCAAAATGGGTGAGAGTGAAGCTCAGAAGAAGCTAGAACTGCACAGGTTTCAAATTGCTAAGAAGGAAAGAGGGAACCAGCAAGCACTGCACTTAAAAAACAAAGAACTTGAGGCCCAGAAACAGGCTCAAATTGAAGCACAAAAAGCTGCCCCGGGGTGGGGGGGGGGGGGGGGGGAAAGGCTGCCCACCAGCAAACCCTGGACTTAAAAGACAAAGAAATTGAGGCCCAGGGACAAGCACAGATTGAGACCCAAAAGCATGAACTGGCTGTAAGGGAGTGGAAGAGGTGCATAGAGACATGTATCCTGAAGGTGGAAATTTGGGTCCTGGTAATGCTGCTATGGGAACAGATCCCAAGGACTCTAGATCGAAGCAAGCCCAACCTGAGTGAAAGCAGGGGGATTTTGCTGGCCAGTGAAGGATCTGTCATAGCTGGTAGCTGTGAGCCCACAACTAGGTCAGGGTCACATTCCCTTTTGGGGGACCCAGGAGTGTCTGCCTCAGAGGGAAGCCCAGAGAGGCAAGTCCAGACAGAAGGTGGGGGAGGGGGGGGACAGGAGGGTCTGCCCACCTTTTGTAGGAAGGCTTTTCCCCATGAGGAGGGTGAAGGATCTGCATCTGAAATGCCAGACCGCTCACCTGTGGATCAGGTTTTAAGGGAAGACTGGGGATCAGATCTCCTGGAGGGGAGAGTCCACCCAGCTGACCTTTTGGAAACAGAGTGGGGTGACCGAGGGGATCTTACCAATCCAATGCCCTCCATTAAAAGATGTTGTTCCTGCTATGTTTGTAAGAGATAAAACTGTCTCTTCATGGCAGGAGGAAGAAAAACTTCGCATTTGGGAAGCTTCACAAGTGGGTGGGGCCCAACACAAAGAGATTCCAGAGGGAGGGGATGAAGGCAGGCATGGTTGTAGTGCACCCTTTCCTTGCCAAATCCTCAAACACATGCGTGAATTAAGAGCCTTCTCCAAAAAGGCAGAAGAATCTGTATCTGAGCACCTACCATGGTACACAAAGGATTGGGAAATGCAGTGGACGCTGGGCAAGCCAGGCTGTGTGAACAAAGTCTGTCCATCATAAATTGGCTGTTAATCTTGTGTCTTCTGCTACTTCATTTATGGGTCAAGACAAAGGAGCTGATGTTAATAACAAGCCCTTTGAAGATGTGTGACATTCTGATTTGTGGAAAAAACTTCTGTACATACTAGGGGTGGTAACAAGACAGTACCACAAACCTGATGCTTCTCAGCTAATACCTGTAAACAGGCTTAGAGCTTGGCACAGCAGCAAAAGCATAACAGGCCTACACTGCTGTGTGGAAGGGGAAACTGAGGCACACTGCCTCATAGCATTGGTGGCTAAATGCCAAGACCAACACTTTAACAGATATTGCTATCTGCATACTGTTAGCAATACTGCACCCCAATATGTTTTTAGGCACCCAGGGACCAGGAACCAAGAACTTTGCTAGAACACCTATGAATGATATCATAAGGTTTAAAGGTACTGGAAGGGTATGTAACTGTACATGAAATTTTTGTGTAGCAACGTTTCCAGCAATGTCCTCCACCCAACACACTACATTTCCCTATCTTGAATGCCCTAGTGTCTGAATCATTCAGTGTCCTCTCTGTATGTGTACATATTCCCCACTGTTTCTGTACACATTTAGTTTGTGTATATATTTTGTTTATATGCCTATACCACTTTGTTATGTTAGCAACAGCAACTTCCAAACTGCATCGAACACAAAAGCCCAGGAAGTGTTGTCAGCAAAATGAAGCTAATGAAGGCCCAGTTATGACATTTTGCACATCACGTACCTTCCCTGTCACTGGAGTGTGTGGAACTCTAATGGGGAGAAAGAAATCCATTGCTTCCATGTTTGAACACCAAACTACTTTAATCTCATGTCTAAGGTGATGACATAATAAGGTAGATTTTCTTCCTGGTGTGCAGAGCGTTATATGCAATCACAGCTTCTGTTAATGTGTGTATGTGTTGTATGTAACTCTTCCATTATGAGAATGCCTTTGAAAACCTCATCAATAATACCTTAACTTAAATCTGAAAGAACTGACAATCCCAAATTGCATAATATGTTCAAGCAGCAACACCTGAAAAGTGCAGGGTTTTATTCATGTGATGGACAATACCCTCACCACAGGAAACAGTATCTTGTAATAATAATAATGCTTTGTGCTTCTATATCACCTTCCATCTGAGGGTCTCAAATTGCTTTACGAACTTGAAGCTACTCTCCCAACAACCCCTGTGAGGCATGCAAGTATTGTCATTCCTCTTTGGACAAGGAAATTGAGTCACAGAGAGAAAAGAGGACACCTAAAGTTGGGCTCCTAGGGTGGCAAGAAAGCTGAAAGTCAAGTGGCTGTTGCTCCTAATTCCCTTAGGCATCTTTGAAAATTCCATCCCTAAATCCATATTCAAGCTGCTAAGTAAGGGGCTTGATTCTCAGAGATCATGAGCACCCTCAGCTCCAGTGAAGGAGGTTCACTCATTCCTGCTTCCATAATGCACATTTCCTGTAAAATCCCTCTGGGCAAGATGATACTTTTTAATTTTTTTAACCTTTTTGTTGACATGACTATCCCTGATTTCCAGAAAGTCACTGCCATGATGTGTGGGGCGCATTACAGTCATGATCAATGCACATTTTAAAGATCTTCGTGAAATATTTATAAACATCATGACATCAGTTGTTTCTGTGGTCAATATGCAGTATCTCTTGAGGACACAGTACTTACGGTGCACCAAAGTTCAGTGTCTGTCCTTAGACTTTTGCTTTCCTTTAAATCTGAATGCTACTGAACCCTGGACATTAAACAATGGCCCATCAACAATGAAGAATGCTTGTTCAAGCTACAGTAACTGCATTGTAAAGTTAATGAATACCTCACTAGTCCTTCATGGCATTTAATATTTTAGTCCCAGACAAAAGACTTTATGGAAGAGTTCAGTCTAAAAGTATGTGTCAGTGGAGTCTATTTCAACAACAAAAAAGACAATTCCTTTACTAAAGTTCTATGTATTAAGAAAAAAAAGGAAAAACAAAAGACCACCACGCGCACACACATTTAAAAATTCTAGTTAAAGGAACTGATTGGTTTGCAAATGCCTTAAAATCCTCCTTCATTCTCACTCAGTTTATGTCATCTATCCAAACTTAACTTTGCCCACTTGCTTTGTTCTGCAATAAAAACACGCTGAATGCACACTGTTGATTTCATGTATTGTTTATTAAACTTGTATAATATTTTTTTTAAGGAATGTAATCCCAGAATACATCAAGCTCGTTAGAGTTGTGTACATTTGCTCATAATGTTTGTAGAATAGAAGAATAGTTGTGTGATCAAAACTGGAATGATTGGTCTGTTTCACATTATTGAATGTGCTGATTGCATGGTGATGTAGGGTTATGTAAGTGTTTGCTGACCCTGCAAGTTTTGATATTTAACTATTTTGTATACCAACAGCTCCAATCTTATGTAGAATCAGGGTGTAGAAATTTATCAATGGCATTACAGAAGGCCTGTATGACCCCTTGCAGTGGATATGGCATAAACAGCCTTAGTTATTAGTAGACTGTATTCCAGTTGGTCTAAAATTAAATAATAGTGGATATTTTTATCCCACCAGATCATATTTTGATGGGGAGCCATGTGGTCTGGTGCTTACAAGAATGGACTATGAGCCACAAAGTATCTTGAATTGCTATAATCCCATCTGAGCCACTGGCTTGCTGGGTGATCTTGGGCGGGACACTTGATCTCTTGTCAGCTCAATTTTAGGCAAAAAGCAGCAGGCACCTCCACTGAAAACCAAATGCTGCAGCATCTGAACTGAGCATTCTAGAATAAAATAAATAACAAATCTGCATTATTCTCACTCTTGGAAATTGATATTTTCTGATATTTTTCTACCTACACATTTTTTTCTTTTTTCAGAAAAAAATTGCTAGATTATTATTAAATTTATCATTAATACATTAATCAATGATCATTAGTAGTAATATCGTAGATTTAAAAGAGTTGACAAGGAAAAATCCATTTTTAATGGTGATGGGCTCAAGTCATGAAATCGGGTTCCAGGTTTTAATGGCCCATTGTTGAGATTCAGCAGTTGTCTTTAGTCCTTCTTCTAGCTCTATATGGAGTCAATTTTTCAAGTCCTTCTTTGGGGAAGACCTGAGTGGTCACTTTAGTTATTTACCATACAGCATTAGGATATCCTAGAGAAAATGTTTTGTCATGGTTTGTAGTGCCTTGTGGAACAAGATTATTCTGAGGTTGTTGGGATTTTTTAGACAGCTTAAATGTTTGCATCTTAGAGTATGTCTACACAGCACTGACAAACCCAAAGCACTGAGTCTGAGACTCAGACTTGCAGGTCTTGGGCTGTGGGGTTTAAATTAGCAGTGTAGATGTTCTTGCATGGGCTGAAGCCTGGGCTCCGAGACCCTCCCCGCTTGCCCAGTTTCAGAGCCCAGGCTCCTGCCTGAGCCTGAATGTCTATGCTGCTATTTTTAGCCCTACAGCCTGAGTACCATGAACCCGAGTCAATTGACCTGGGCTACGAGACTCGGCACCATGAGTTTTTCTTCACAGTGTAGACATACCCCTAAGGGAGAAAATGTCCAAACTTGGGTTAAGTATCTAAATCCATATTTAGACATATACAAGTGGCCTGATTTTCAGAGGTGCAGAGCACTCACAGCCCCCGTGAAATCAGGGCTAAAGGAACCATTAGTCTGATCCATTAGGCCAGTTCCTATGTTCACCATAGAATCCCTCTGAGCTATGTGTGCCAACCTCTGTGTGGAGGATGGAGAGGCTATGGCAATTCAGGTGTCAGTTTCATACCATCAACCAACAGAGAACGCCCTAGAAATGCTACAGCATCTTTTGCAAAACTGCACTTGGCTGCATTCAACTTTATGCCAGCTTGTTAGAGTTGGGTTGGCATCTGGTCCAGAATAGCATTATGCTAAGGAAGGGTCTTTGCAAAGATCAGAATGTCACCCAAATAGCAAAATGCACCCTGGATATTATCAAGGACTGAGACATCACCTTCTGAAATACCCCAGGAGCAGAAACTAACCCAAAGGGGAGTTGTTGATAGTAGTACCTCCCAAATGGCTAGCTGAAAGTCAGTAAAAACTGATAACTTTCAGCCACAGGTATTTGCCAATAACTGGATCGGTAATCCAACACAAAGAAAATCTGGGATCTACTTGCCTGGCATGTCACCTCTTTGAAGGTTGGCAACTGGAACTGTTCACGATTCACATATTTATTAAGTGCCCTAAAATCTGTGCACAGTCAAATGTCACCATTCTTGTGTATGATAAGTGGGTGGGGAGAGAGCGCTGATATGTAGGCCCTTCCACCACCCAAATGATACCAGTTCTGGTTGGATCTTATCCACTGATGCAGGAGGTACACAACAGGCAGGCAGTGCAAAGAGTTTGGTGTTTGCAGAGAGTACACATATTTCATGCGAAGACACCATCACCATTAAATAAATAATGGGGTCTCTGAATGATCTGTTGACATAACCACACCTGAGGTGTCTGGTGTGAATTCATGCATAATATCAAGCTGTAAGCACAAATTGTAGGACAATAAAGGAACAGCATTCGCAGTGACACCTTTTACAATGTCAAACTTTGAAGTCAAGGCTATGCCTTTGTAGAACAAAGAGCATACAGCTTCACCCACTGTCTGCAAAGCTTACAAATTCCAATCTTGTATAATCACTGCAGCTGGGCAAATGTCCAGATTATGAACTAACCCAGAAGGGAGAACTTTACCCTCAGCACCTGTATCTACCATGCACTTCAGCAGTGTACCATTAATGTCTACGATACAGAATACCAGTTCCAGTACCTTGCCACATGAGAATATTGTACTAAAGGAAACATCAGGGTCTAAAGGTAGTCTCATGCGGCTCCACATTTAGAGGCTCAACATTCAGGCTTCTCATCATGGTGAACCAGGGTAATGTGACCCACTAATTTCAAGTGTCCTTCCTTCCCACAAGCTCGGTACCTTGCAGTTCTAGCCGGGCAGGCAGGGAAATTGGCCAAGTGACCCATATTACCATAGTGGAAAGAGTAAGGAGCTGGCAACTTTTACTGCTGAGGCTGTGGAGCAGGGGGATGCAGCATTGTATGACTCTCGGTGGTGGAAGCAGGAGCAGCAACTGACCGTTTAAGTGTAGATACAAAGGTAGCAGCAATCTGAGACACAGAACCCCTTTCAGCCCGAGCCCTCTCCTCACTCTTAGCAACCGCTGCATCCAAAGTTAGAGTTCTAGCAACTTCAGCCAGTAACCATTCGCCCAGATGGTCATTGGCTATGCCAATCACAAAAATATCCCTGAGCACGATCATCATAACATCCCCAAATTCACAGTCCTGGGCCAACTGCTGAAAATGACATGCAAACTCATGGAAGGTTTTGTTGGGTTGCTGGCGAGCTTGAAAAAATGTTTTCCTCTTTGGCAGAAGAGAAACTCCAGTCCCAAAATACTTGATGAGGTGCTGCACAGCTCCGTCAAAGAAGGACTTGCGCTACTGAAGTCCATCACAAATATCAATGCCATCACAGCCCAAGCAGTTCAGCAGCAAGGGTAACCTAGTAGAATCGAAGAGTTGCATGACCTGTACATATTTCTGAACATTCTGAATAAAATATCGTCAGTCAACAGCTGAAGGATATGCAGTCAGCATGGGGTACAGAATAGAAGCACTCATTGCTATACTGTTACACTCCGATGCACCCCAGAACAGCAATCCCAAAACACAAGGAAATTGAAAGGCAGAAATGCAGGTAGGTGGTCAATCAAAATGTGTAATAACCATGAACCAGTGAAGTCATCAACAGACTGAACAAAATAGTCCAAAGGCAGGTATGTAGCAGCAGACCCCAAGTAACTACAAACACGCAACACTGTGTACACATACACATGGGAACTAGACAACTGAGTTCAGGGAGCAGGAACCAGGAACCAAATAGGAACGGGGAGCAGAAAGCAATAAGCAGGAAGGCAACACACATGCCAATCATCACAGAAAGAAAGGTAGCCACATTTCTAAAACCTCTAACATGGTATCTTGTAACACTAGATAATTAACTTCCTCTTTGGGGGATTTTTATGTTTCTCATCATTTCTATACTTACATTTCGCAGAGATGGTCTCTCTCAGGGTAAACATGCTCACAAAAAACAAACAAAAAAAACCCTGGATAGTCAGGTTGGGTTAATTTGAACCAACTCACAAGCTCCAATTGCTTTCCAGGGAATACAATAACATTAGATTAACAAGTCAATATGTTCCTTTCATTCCATAAGGCTGGCTACTCTCAGCTACACAGGGGAACAGCTGAACAAAACCCGGATTGACAAGCTGCAACTAACTGTATTGTAGCTGTGCAATTTCTGAGAGGGTGCGAAGGGGTTAGAATGACATCCTCCTACACGTGTAATTATGTCGGTGTTAGTGGTGGCGAAGTTGGTGTGTTAGGGTGTTGTACACAAACTGTTTTGGATGCGGGTAGTTCACTTCCACACACAAATTTCCTCCTTTGTGCATAGAAAAGGGGGGAGTGGCAGGACAGATTAGCTGCCTCTCGCAGCCCCTGTGTGGAGCAATTGTCATAGTGGTGTGCGGCTGCAGAGACCTCCAGGCCAGGAGGCAGAGCAGACATTGGCAAGCTGCGACTTACAGCAAGCTCTAGTTTTTGTATTATTTAATGCATGAATAAAAATAATATCATTGTTAAATACAACTGGGGAGGGGAAGGGAAGTAGAGAGTTGAGGCAGGGTCATGAAAATACTCCTCCTCCTAGCAATCAGAAATTAATCCATTAAAAAATGACTTCAACATGGGTCTGCCAGAGCAGTGCAAAATGGCCTGATAGTGTAAATGGGAACCAGGTTCTTAAATGTAATCAGTTTCTCCTGGGGATGGGGGAGCTGTCGAGTCAGCCCCATTATTTAACAGAGCCCCACTACGTTTTTCAGTGATGCTAGTTTTCAGTTCTGTTCTGTGTTCTCCCCATCTCTCCTCCCTACACCTCTTTTGTACTTCTCACTTTTATCTACTGCGATCAAGATGTACTTGAACTTCAGAAATAAAAACGGAAATTTGAACAGGAAGCACAAGCATTTGACATGTTCCTAATTATCACAGCTATGTTTGTTAAACATGTGTTTTAAAAATCAAAACAGTGCAGATTTCAAAGCACTGGGGGGACTCATTTCCAGCCCACACCAAGCTTTTCTTTTCTTTTCTTTTTAGGATGATTCATGTGTACCAGAGTCATCCCTAGTAAACGCTGAAAATGTTTGGTTAGTGGTCAAAGATTTCCTGATTGAAATCTGAACCTCTCCCCAAACACAAATCAACATTGATTGGTGTCACAGCACAAAAAAGTACCATGGACCAGATTGTACCCCCAATGAAAACACCCCAAGAAAGGGTTCATGGAGCCCAGGAAACTACAGCCGGATCTCATGTTTCCTGCCAATTGTCTCAAGGGGAAGGAATTTGGAGAGGGATGGAAGAAGCAGGGTGCAATTTGCTGTGAGGGAATCCCCTGTCCCATGGCAGGATTACCCCTCAATGCAACTTCTCTGTACCCCCTCACATCAGGAGCGCCTCCCCAGCAAGAACTATATATCCAGTGTGCCTTTCAAACAGGCAGATTTTCTGCAGGCATGAGGTGACTTATCAATGGCACAATGGCTCTTGAGAGCTTTTCAGTCAACAGTAACTGAAGCATGTTTCTCAGGGAGAGTATACCTCAGAAAATGGCTCCATTCTTGCTCCATCCACCAGGAAACCTATAGAGGTGCAATTTCTCAAAGCTTTTTCTCTCTTACCATTCCTCGCTGGTTCTGCTAAAACTTGAAATCACTGGTGGCCACCTTCTGTACAAGAGAGGGAAGATAGGGGGTCTTCTTGATACGGCTGTTTTAATAGCAACAAGCCCAGTTCACAGCTTACCAGCTGTTTCAGCTGTCTTAGAAAATACAACAGCAGCTGCTGTTCCAAGAGCTATTGCTTCAGAGGCTTATCACCTCCTGTCCCAATTGTTGCTCTGCTTGTGAATCCTAGCTCCATGCCATCTAAGCTGGGACTGAAGTGGTACCCCACTTTACAAGTGAAGCCCACAAGCTTCCTCCCTCAGAAGATCTTCCATGGGATCCATGGAGTGGGGAAACAATGCTATGGATGTGGAGATTCCTCACAACCTTTTGTGCCCCCTAGTTAAATCTGTCTGGTCAGCATCCCTCTGTGTCTATAAGGGGAAAGGATAATGTGGGGCCAAGTCACTAGTAGAAGAGGTTTATTATGGTGTAGGTAAACATTTTTAGGATTCATTTATGTGTTATTTGGAAAAACATAATCCTTTACTGCAGGAGTGGGCAAACTTTTTGGCCAGAGGGCCACATTGGGGTTCTGTAACTGTATGGAGGATGGTATAGTGTATTAAATTGCTCCCCGTAGGAATGTGCTACTTACGGTGTACTACTTGGATGCACGTATACACAGATCATGACATAAACTCAGGAGGTAGGTAGTTTCCCAAATTCTCCACTTTTTTTAACCTTATAAGGTCCACCCCTTGCAAAACTGGCATTTGCCATTGCAATTACATCATTGCTGTGTAAGTCACTAAGATCCATATTGTGGCAGGCTTTATGGGGAAGTGTGAGGGTGGGAAGAGAGCTCAAATATCCCCTATCTTCCACATCTGTACAGGAGGCAGCTGTCATTAAGGACAAGGGGTGTTAACATGCTTGTGTTATCAGTGGGACAAGAAATCCAGAGGGCTCTGGAGCATGACAAAGCCATGCCCCCAACCCTTTCTGCACCTCTTTATGGAAAGCAGTCAACCCAGATTGCAGCGTATGCTGCACCTCAAATTCAAGAGGTGCAAAAGATGTTCCCCTCCATGGCAGGAGACATTCTGTCTTCCTCTACAGGCAGAACACCTCCAGCCACTGCCATTCTTGCTGTGCACTTCACATCTCTCTAGTACTGCTGTGGCTATTCAGGCCAGGATAGTGGCTTAAGTTTAGGACTAATGGTAAACTCAATGTAATTGATATGTTATGATAGAGGTTTTGGGTAATGAAGGACTGCAGGGTCAACTCCTAATAGCCTGATTCAGTTGAATCAGACCCTGTTAACTTATTGATATTTTTTCTTGAATCAATTTAGTGCATGTCAGTAATACAGGACTGAAGATCAAAGCTCTGTATTCATTTACAGAACAACAATAGCATGGTCAAGTGATGGTGCAAGCTTCTCCATACTGTACTTCCAGTATTTCTCATCTCAGCTAGACCGACGACTTCTAGATGGGAGAGGGTAATTCATTCTTCATACCCCTCCGGTGCTAAGGGTTGGTCTATACAGGGAAATTTACCGGCATAATTAAACCAACAAAATTATACCACGGCAGTTATAAGGGTATAACTCCCTGTGTGGATGCTCTGATTTTGGACTAAGAATGCCCTTTTCCAGTTTAGCTTATACCATTTCCAAAGCCCATAAGTGTCCTCATGGGGAATTATACCTCGATAACTACAGTTGTATAATTATACTGGTATAATTATGCTGGTAAATTTCCCTGTGTAGACCAGCCCTAACACTTCCAGTAAGAGAAAGTAGCCAACCTGTGCTAATTTCAGGGGTAGTTTTCATTGGGTCAATGTCTGTCTACTAGCAATGTCTGCCACCTCCTTTCCCATGTTTTGTTGATTTCTGATTGTAAAATTCAGTGGAGAAAAATAGTGAGGTTTTTGTAGAGAGTCTTTTAAGAAGCTATTTGCCATTACTGGATTCATGTGAGAAAATTCACGTACTTACAATTTACAAACAGGTACACAATGGACTCAGGGGACAGAGAAATAGTCATGCCTGGAAGTGGCTGTCCCTTCGCAAGTGTCTCTGTGTTTGCACATCTGCAAAGAGTATGAAGAGGTTGTTCAGTACTAATTGCTGTGCATATAGGGCAGATTGTGATCTCAGTTATTCTGGTGTAAATCCAGAGTAATACTATTGATTTAAGTATCAGAGGGGTAGCTGTGTTAGTCTGTATCCACAAAAACAATGAGGATGCATGGAGTGCATCTGAAGAAGCGGGTTTTTACTTGCGAAAGCTTATGCCCAAATAAATTTGTTAGTCTTTAAGGTGCCACCGGACTCCTTGTTACTATTGACTTTGGCACTTTGGCCTGGTCTACACTAGGGAAGGGGATTGATCTAAGATATGCAACTTCAGCTATGAGAATAGCGTAGCTGAAGTTGACGTAGCTTAGATCGAATTAAAATCACTTACTTCGCACCCTCGCGGCGCTGGATCGATGGCCGTGGCTCCCTCGTTGACTTAGCTTCCGCCTCTAGCACTGCTGGAGTTCAGCAGTCAACGGGAGAGTGATCGGGGATCTATTTATCGAGTCTACACTACACATGATAAATCGATCCCCGATAGATCGATTGATACCCGCCAATCTGGCGGGTAGTGTAGATGTACCCTTAGGTACTATGATGATAGCTGCTGAAAGAAAGAAAGAAAGAAAGAAAGAAAGAAAGAAAGAAAGAAAGAAAGAAAGAAAGGAAAAGAATCTGGTCCAGAGTTAGTCAGGTCCTAAGTCTTCAGTCTTATGGACCAGAACCTCACTTCGTATAAATCAACATAGCCCTTTAGCATATCTCACTGAAATCAATGAGGATCTTGCCCTGTGAGTGTGAGATATTAATTTATTATATCTCACTGTAAAGTGACGATGTGCAGATTCCAGTCTGGAATTTTCTGCATATCCCCCAAGATTGACATCCTACCCATTCCTTCCTGGATCACTTGCCAGCTCAAAAAGAAAGTTGAGCCTGCAACATGTCAGTCTGATCCTCACTTAAAGGGTAGACTCCAAAGGGAGACCAAAGATTTAAAAAGGAAAGGGTATTAACATGCCGGTGGGTTATATGATATGTAGCATAATTTCTGGGGTCTAGGGTTGATTTTCTTGGCTATGCATGTAAGCCTGACAAGTTTGCTGGGTTACTTGAAGTACAAATCTTTGGTTATTATAAATGATCTTTCCTTTTTTTCTAACTTTCTGGTGTTTTTGTTTTTTTATTTGATTTTTAGAGTTTAGTTTATGGCCCTGAAAACAATATATCCCATGTGTAACATATATTAGAGATTGTGAGTAGCAGTCTGCTCTAAAGTGATTCCGATCTCATTTACACCAGTATAAAATCTGGAGTAGCACTACAGAAGCTAATGGGGTTACGCCAGTTTATATTGGTATAAATTACAGTCTCTAGGATCTAGCCAATAATGTGAACTAGTGGATTTTTCTTATTTCTCTTTGTGGTTTGTAGTATTACCTTAATGTGCAAACTACATGCTTTCCAGAAAGAAACAGGGTTGTAGAGCGGGGCCTTATTTCTATTTGAAGTCACTGAATGTAATGAGGAATTAAATGTGAGTGCTAGATAGTGGCACTGGGAGTTTCAATTGTGTTTGTTTAACAACTTTGATAACATACCAAACATTTGCTGCAGAACACTCATCTGAAATCCTTACCAAAATATATCAGGTACACTCATAAAAATACTGCTACAACCTAGCACAGTAAGGAAACTGGAAGAATTACATGTTAAAATTAAGGGTTAGTATTTTGTATGCATGTTTCAAAATGGTCAGTGCAATGCTTTAAAAATTGCACTACTATTCTAGGCCCTCTTGGGCCCTTCTAGCTTAGGAAAATTAGATGAGTTTAGCAAATATGCTAGCTAATACGATTTAGACACTGATTAACACTTATGATGAAGAGAGTGGTGCTTAAAAACATGTTAGCTGGTCTAATCAACTTTAGCTATCATGGTTTTTAAACACCTCTGTCTTTGTCTATATTAGGTGCTAAGTAATGCTTATAAATGTTAATTAATATATTTTAGCTAACATGTTCACTAAACATACCTCTTTTCCCTAGTTTAGACGAGGTCCTGGGGGAAGGGAAATAAATCTTGTTACCCCAGTGATTCATATATATGTCTTGTGAGATGAATTCATGTCATGTACCCATTGTTCTCTACAGAAGCTTATGCATATAATTTCATATTAAAGAATTTTTTCCCATCATAGTCACCTCCCTCCCTCTCGCAAAAAGAAGAGACTGAAGTAAGATTAAATTTTTAGGTCACCAGATCCACTCCTTACTCAACCTACAGTAGCTTCAAAACTATGGAATGTTGTAAAAATGAAAACATGTAAAATGAGAAGACATCTAATGCCAGCCTTTTGGTGGAGACTAGAGTTAAGCTTAAGACAGCTGGTGCCAGAGCATTTGCTTGTTAATGTTCCTAGGCTCTGGAATGCCTTGCAAGTGGATATCAGGGCAGCAGAATCAATTAGTGGTCTTAAAAGTAACATTAAGACATTTTTGTTGACATGATCATTTTGGAGGAGCAAATTTTGTGAGTTGAAATGCTGGATGTTGGAAGTGCTGGATAATTAATGCAGGGTATAACATGAAATGTTAGGTGGAAAAAAATAAGAAAACACTCAGAATGATTCTTTGCTGTAGTGCTGTATTCTACCTATTGGGAACAGGAAGGGAAAATAAAGCCAACGGTTTAAAGGAGATACGCACCATTTCATATCTAAATTATCCTACCACGAAGGGTTACCTAGATATTTACTTTGGGTTAGACTGTGACTCTGGCTACATACCTGTGCAAGGGAGTAAGAATTCCCCTTATGTGACTACGTGGGCTACCCAGAGCTTAGGTCCAGGCATATAAGAGTAAGAGGGACTATTTCACTGTTTTTCTATTTCCCAGGAGTGGGGGATGGGCAGGGAATGGGTGACGTCTTGGCTCCATCCCCTTACTCGCTGGCCAAAGTAGCTGAGTCAGTACAGGGGGTGTGGGGGGTGTAGTAATTTACTATTGGTACAGGGCAGCAATAAATAATTACTACTCTGTGAGCAAGAAGGCAGCCAAGGAGGAATGGTAACCCAGAGGTATGTCTGTGGGTCACAGTTACTCCTTTGGCCACCCTTGGATTGGCACAGCTGATATACCATCTCTTGCTCAGGGCTGGGCTTAATGAGACAATCTAGTCTGTTATGATTTAACGGCCCACATTCTGACACCCTTACTGCAGTTTCTTAGTACCACACTCCTTGAATGCTCCCATTGACTTCAGTGGGGCTATTTGTGGAGTAAGGTACTATTCTGCATGAGTTGTGTGAATAAAGCTACAGAGTGTGGCCCAAAGTGATTTTAACACTGGTGAATGGCGCTATTTTGGAGGCCTAAGGCCTGCATTTAGCCACAAAAGAGGTATAGCATGCAGAGGGACAATGCTATTTTCTCCAGTGTGCTACCTGAACCCTGCCCCGTGAAGAGCATCTTGAGGAGAGAGAGAAGCAGCTCAGTCGCTCTCTTCGGCCTTCCTGCTGAGGCTGACAACGGTGCCAAGTGTGCTATGCTTTTTCATGATGTAGACACCTGTTCGCTTCACGCTGAGCTGGACCACCAAACAAATATCACACGACAGCCATCAGATGGTAACTTTTGGGTAACTACCAACCTGGGTTAAATATAAACCAGGGACCTAAAGAAACAAGACTCTCTCTCCCATTTCTAGTCCCCTTAGCCAGTAAGTACCTCCCCTAGCTCTTCTATGATACAGCAGGACTGAGAAGGTTAGTGGGAATACAAACCCACGTTACACAAAAGTATATTTTTGTCTTAATGCAGGCAGGAGTTAACCTTCAATTCCCTGCTTGCCAATCACTAGAGAATAGCACTATACTGCAATCCAGTGAAGACATAACTCATTGGAAGGATGTTCTTATAAGCAACAAAGGTGGATTAACTTTTCCTATTTGTTGGCCTCTGTCATATATGAGTTACATGGTGATAAAATGTTATATTGATAAAATAACAAGCTCAGACCTGTAATGCAATTGCAGATTGCAACCACTAAACCCAATTCTGCCACTTTAACCAGGAGTCGCACCTCACTCCATGAATAATGCCATTCTTTTCAATGGAGCTACTGGGAGAGTAAGGTACTACTCCGTGTGAGTAAAAGTGACAGAATCTGGCCATGCCCCATTAAAGGTAATGTTACAGTCCTCACCTCTCTCCTTCCCAGACAAGGATTAGCTTCTGACTTGAGCTCTATGTGCGAGGAGGGAATAAAGGGAAGGAAGTGTCAGGAGTAAGGCCCTTAGCTGTGCCTGCTCAGTACTTCTGATGCCCTAAGCAGCCAGCGAGGCTGCCTGATGGACTGCCCTGCATGACTGGTTGAAGAAACCAGCAGGCCGGTTTTTAAACCTAGCAGCAGCAATAGCTTGCTGGCTGTTCAGTACACATGCCCATGGACTCTACCTCCCTGTGCTCATCTCTCCAAGCCCTGCTCCTGCTCTGTTCTTCCACTGCTCCGGCCCAAATTCTGCCCTGCTCCCAGCCTTGTTCCCATCCTGTTCCAGCCTTGCTCTTGCCTCAGAACCAGTCCTACTTCTGCCTTTCCTCACGCCTGGTAATCTGGTTCCAACCCTTGGCTCTGACTCCTGACTCTGACTCAACTTTGGACTCTGGCCCCTAGGCCTGACTCCCACTCCAGCCCCTAGGCTGACTCCTGCTCCAGCCACTAGGCCTGACTGCCTATGACCCGTCCCAGTCCACTGACAGTTTGAGCAGCCCAAAGTAAACAGAGGGGAACTAGGCTAACAAGGGGTCCAGATCAGTGGTTAGTATGGATTCCTCCCCAGCCAATATTCCCCTGCCAGAGATATGGGTCATTACACTGCAGATACAGGTCGCTCCCCTACAGGGACAGTAGACAACAGCCTAATGGAGTCAATTTGTACCTTGTCACCCAATGACCCCTTCGCTACTCAGATCTGCCAGACTCTGGAGAAACCTGATGCCTCCAGCTGTAGGTTCCAAGAGGGGTCCTCTACCATCAGAACCATATCTACATCCCAAAGAGGCAATCAAGGCTGAACTTTGGCCACCTCAAGACCTGGAGTCTAATCACAAGAAGTTTCTGGTGGTCAGGCTTGCATACCTCAATCAAGAACTACATAAGATCCTGTGACTTATGTGCTTGGACCAAGTGTCCCTGCTCAAAACTGTTCAACCTTCTCCAGCCAATGCCCATTCCACCTCAACCATGTGCTACCATTTCTGTTGACTTTACTGTGGAGCTGCCGCCTTCCCAGGGATATACAACAATCCCAGTTGTGGCTGACTTCTTAACCATGGCACACTTCGCCGTACCATCCCTACTGCTCAGGAAATAGCTTGTCTCTTCTTGGAAAACATTTTTCAGCTCCAAGGATTGCCATCAGGCATCATGTCGGACCATGGTCTCAGTTCATTTCCCGGTTCTGGTAGGCATTTGTAAAATTTCTGAAGATTGAGCCTCTCCTCTCAACTGCCTATCATCCGCACACTAACGGACAGGCGGAGCAGGTCAACTGGATTCTTGAACAATATTTGCACTGCTTCTTGAACTATTACCAGGACAATTGGTCGTCTCTGCTCCCATGTGCTGCATTTGCTTACAATAATGCCACACCAGGAACTCAAAGAGCACTTACAAGCAGCCAAGGAAGTATATAAACATCATTCTGACTGGGACCACCAGGCTGCCCTCGACCTTGCCATAGGAGACAAAGTCTGGCTGTCCACCCATAATCTGAAATCTACTCACCCCTCAGCCATACTGGACCACCAATATCTGGGCCCTTTCAAGACTGAGAAATGGATCAACCTAGTAATCTTGTAATTACCCAAGTCCCTGAAGATCCACCCCATATTTTGGTTCCAACCTTCAGCTCTGTCTCCTGACTCAGACTCTTCCTCGACTCTTGGCTCTGGCATTTGGATTCCGACTATTAGGCATGATTCCCACTCCAACCACTGGGCCTGACTGCCTACGACCCAATCTGCTGTCAGGAAGAATCCTGTTTATGGTAATGTGGAGGCCACCCTGTCCTTGGATCTGGGTGCACAGGAGTAAGTGGGCATTGTACATGGACTGCTCCCCACCCTGGACAAGGTATGTGGGCATCATCCCTTGGGTTCATCCACTAGGCACCAGCCAGTGCAACTAAGCAGGTACAGAGGTGCTGTTGATCTAGATTAGCATCAGATTACTACTTTCCTGGAGCAAAAGGGATGCAGAGAGGGAATTGTGCCTCTTAGACACTTTCCCTGTGCGTCTTCTGGGGTGGCATTGCTACATACATAGAGCTTGTGGCAACACCACATTCTAGTCCTTAATTAAGAAATAGTAGACACTAGTAATTAGTAGCCCTGTCAGTTCAAGACCAGGTACCACTGGGCTTGGGCCCATATTGTGTCAAATGCTGTCACTTCAGAACTGCACAGAGGTTGGGGGGCAGGAGTGTGGGAAGACTGGTGATACTGTACCATGCTATTCCTTCAAAGAGGCATAAACTAAGACTTTTCCTCTGGGGGCGGGGTGCCCAGGTGAAAGGTACTGCTTAACAGATAACACTGCACTTTCATTTGTGTCAGCAGTCACTGCACTTCCATCATGATTCAGTGCTGTATAAAATACCTTTGTGATACCCTGAGTATCATCATTACAATATAAAACCAAGTTCTGTTTCAGTGCATTTTTAAATTCCCATTGCTCTTGTTCAACTTTATCTTTCTGATGTCCCAGATGTGCTTTGCTTTTACGCAGTGTTACTGATGCAGAGTATTGATAAGCTATGTAGGGCAAAATTCATCCTTGGTGCAATTCAGTTAAAGCCAGTGGGAGTAAATGAGGGATGAACATCACCCATGTTGTCCAACCTTGACAAGTCATTTTTATTGAATTAGTCCATATACTGAACCCACCATCCACACTTGTTGAGCCATAAGTTATGGGCTTGATGCAGGAATCACTGGGTGAAATTCCGTAGCCTGCGTTATTCAGGAGATGATCGTAACTGTTTCTTCTGGCTTTAAAACCTATGCATCTCTGAATTTTGGGACCTGAATCTGATCTTACTTGCACTGGCAGTACACTTGTGTCTTATACTATTTACTTCTGATTTATATGAGCGTAACAGAGATCAGAATCAGGTCCTTGCACTTTCTGTGACATCAGGCAGCTCAGGATACATGATTTCCTGTGAAGGTATTTTGTGACACCAGTAAGTGCCAGTGGGTAAACGATATTTGTTATTATATTGAACCCAGTCTGGCCCTGTAGTGCCAGCTAACACTATGTAAAACTAATCAATTGCATGGAAATGAATTTCAGAATTTAAAAAAAGTCCCATATTGAGTTGATCTTTATACAACCATGCCGGTCCAGAGGTTTCCATCTCCATTGCTTGTGTTGTTTTCATCACTTCTGGGCCAGATTCTGAGACCCTTACTCATGCTGAGTACATGCATAAGGGTGTCAGAATTTGGTCCCCTGGGCTACACTGTTACTTGGATTATACATCTGTCTAGGGAGCACGAATCCCCACTTCCTAACGCTCCTACATGTGCCACCTGTACCTTGGTGTGGTCAGATGTTTGGCTGCGTGTGTGTGTTCTCCCTGTGTGCTGTCCCAGCTCTGTGCAGACAGCTGGCACAGCAGACCTCAAGTGAACTGCCCAATGACCACAAGATCCGTTAAGGTACGAAGGTGTCAGGCCAGGTTTATTGTTGACAAAGCACGGTAATAGCATCTGGAAGACTCTATGAGGACACTAAGACATGTATGCCTGTGACAATGGATGCAGCCCAGTGAATGGCGGGACTTTCCATTCCCCCCTTGGCTGGACAAAGATACTCCCTCTAAGATACATCTTTATACCCTGATACAGACAAGTTATGGACTACCTCTGACATAGTTAATTACTGCCCCCGGTGTGGCTAGTTATCACCTTGTACATGTTGGTTTGATTAAAACATCTCTATTACATACTGACATCCTGACCTTATCTATTAGGAGGGGTCAGTGTGTTCCTGTTATCCTTGGGGAATGTTTTTGTACCATCCTTGATATTGAGATGTTCTGGTACCACTTAATATCAGGATGCATTTGTGTGAGTACTCTGCGCGTAGCACTTCTTAGGAATGTGTATTTCTGCAATATCAGCCCCGTTCTTGCCAGATTCTGTGAGCAGCTCCTGCCTCATACCAGGCCTCTGATACAAGGGCTTATGTCTCAGGCTCTCTTCCTACTACATTTGGCTCTGAAGGAATAAATGGAGCTGCTTATTTGCTAGCACCTTCCCCAGAGCCGGTGATGGGAGAGAGGCGGGGAATGGGCAGAGCCTTGGTTCTACCTCCCCCCAGTCAGTGGCTAGAGCAGAGGTACCAATTTACTGCTGGTCTAGGCCAGAAGTAAATGATACATGACTTCAGTCAATTTCAGGTTATGATTCCCTTACACTAATGTTTAGATTACAGCTGCTTCGATGACAGACTTACATTTAAAGACTTTTCACTATTTCCATAGAAACTCTTATTTTAAAGAAATCATGAAAAGCCACTGCAATTAAGTTTAGCAAGGGGGAAGCAGAGAGAGAACTGTGGTTCACAGAGCCACCGGTCCTTCCGTGGGGTGCTCCTGGGGTGACACAGCTATATGCCACCCTGTAGTGTGGGCTGCGTACTGTGGGACTTCTGGACTAGATCCTGACACTCGGGCTGTGTAGTACCTCATTCTATGAGTAGTTCCATTGATCTCAAATGGTGTATTCACAGAAGTAAGATACTAGGCAGTGTGAGGAACTGTACAAGAATCTAGTCCAAATTGTCTCACTTAACTCTTCCAATCTATAAACCCTAACCAACCACATAGAAGCAGGGGCCCTAGGAGAAGCATTTCAGCCCTACACATAGGGCCCATCATTCTCCAAGGACAAGGTAAACCACACAGTCGTGCCCACTTCACAAGACATCCTTCCCAAGCGGGAATTAGCTTTGTCCTGGTCCATTTGCTTTGATTTGTCAAAATCTATTTTTAATGAGACAAACCAACAGTCATGTCTTCAAATCAGAGATATAGATGTTGATTTTTCTTTCATTTCTTTCCAATTAATGCATTTTGTTTTTCTTTCTCCCCCCCCGGACCCTCCTCTTTTTCTTCCAATGCTGGTTGACATTTACCAGAACCCAGTGTGATTTAGTGACCTTGGGCATTCTGTGCACTTTAATTTGTCAATTTGGGAAATTAATTTGTGGAAGAATGAGTTGAAGTCAGAGGTCAGGCAGTTGGAGTGCAGACCTCCTGACAGGTTGACTATCCATGGGGGGGCTAATGAGAACACACCACCAAGTGAACGGAACAAAAGCAGACAGATTACACTGCTCCGTTTGTTGACTGGAATCAATAACATCAGGCAGTTGTGCCCATATTTCTACTATGGTTTCACCTCATGCTGCTAAGGCAGCCATTCAGAAATAGCCAGAATGTCCTTCTGGAGAGAATATAATCGTTGATGTTTAGGCTGTTTTGTACCCTAAATAGAGAGCTTTTAAAACTTCTTGGTGCAATCCTGATTGGGGAATCCTTACATAAGTTGTTAGATGTGTGTGCTGCAGCAATTAAAGGGTTAATTGCATCACAGCTTATGTGCTAAACTGCAGTCCAGGTGAGTGGCTGTGTTCTGACTGGCTGGCCGTATCTGGGATTAGTAAAAGATGATACATTTATGGCAACTAATATTCCAGCCTGCACCCGAATTCAGTCAAATCGGCTAGATTTAGTGCTATGTAGCAGAGCAGTCTTTGAGCAGATAATGAGAAGCGTATTGGCTACTGTTTGGATCACTCACACTGTGAAATCTCTTCTACATTTGGTAAAAAGGGCGTATGTTTGTTAAGGAAATTCACATGGGTGCTTGCGATTCATCAGCACTCAACATCAGCAGAGCTCTGCTGGTGAGCCAAGCATTCTCTTTAGTCTGTTGGAGATTCCATCTGCCGTCCTTGGGCACACTGCAGTCCTTCACTCCTGCTTCATGCGGGAGAGCTCTTTCTGCATGGAAGCATAGTGGTAAGGTAGCTGAAGTGGATCATGTGAGTCCTGTAGAGTAATATCTTGAACTGCCAGCACTTCCCCCCGTCCTGCCTTCAAACCATCACATATTTCAGCCCTTCTAAGCTTTAGGGCACAGCCATGTTATATCCATGGCAAGGCTATGTCAACGAGTCATCTGTGAAGGTGACTTAGACCTGGTCTTCACTTAACATTTAGGTCAACATAAGCTTCACCTCAAGTGCTGTAGCTGTTCCAAACTAACCCCCAGTGTAGACACAGCTAGGTCGATGGATGAATACGTCCATTGACCTAGCTACTGTCGCTTGTGGAGGTGTTCCTATGCTGGTGGAAAAAAACCCTTCCATTGCTGTAGGCTGCGTCTGCACTACGGGGTGATGCCAGAATAGCTACGGTGCCAAAGTTATGCAACTCTAGTCCCTATAGTGTAGACACGGACTGAATGAAGAACTCCTAACTATATACTTCATGACAGAGTATATGAACTTGGCAGACTGCAGTAGCTTGGCATGACATGGCTGCCATTTGTGAACATCTGAGTTTGGATCTTAAAATTAATTCTTTGCTTGCAGGACTAGCATGGGCAGGAAGGGCTGTGGATCCAGCATGAACAGCCCAAAGGGAAAAAAATTTCCTGTAATGAATCAAGTAATAACTTCTGGCTACATGAGCGAGAGGCAGTGGCAGGCTTCAGAGAGAGTTCCTCTGGAGTGCCTTGCCATAAGATCGTTTGCTGAGACGTGGGGCCCTTGCTTGGTGATGTCGGGAACAGGGCACAGCAGCAGGAAAATGGTCAAAAATAAAGGATCTTAAAGGAAGCATCCTCCCCCAAAGTAATATTTCAGCTCAATGAAGTGGTGTATTTGGCCAGTGGTACCTCCACAGTTAAGGCTGAGTTGAGATTTGCACTTTGGGAAGGAGGACTAAACTTCCCGTGTTTCAGAGTTTAATTAGTGAATTTAGTTTCCAAATCTGGTACAACTGTTCTTCAGGGGACAAATTGATTTTCTAGGTCATTTGTTGGATGAAATACTTTCTTATTTTTCCAGAATAAACATTTGCAAATGATCACTTTTTGAATTCAGCATGTGTCTCACCATTTATGGTGCCTCGATCTTAATAAAGGAATTGCACAAACTCTTTACACTTTCATATATAATTGAATCTCAGTGTAATCTCACGCATAAGCTACATCTGAATAAATTAGATTATAATTAAGATAAACTATCAATGATAGTTCTACCTAATTGTTATGATTATAGTCAGGGCCACGTCATTAGCTCAGGTAGCTCTTAAGAGTAATCATTAAGGTTGAAGATGCATCTTTGTGACATCTGAGATAACTCAACCAATCATTACCCTTCCTCTCCAGTTAATTTCCATGCTTCATCTCTATTGGTTGAAATGAGCCAGTGGTGTGAGGGAGACTATACACATGTCAAGCGTTCTCATCGGTGGTTTACTTGATCTGTACACAAGCCACCACGGCCTTTTCTTCTTGGCAGCAGAGTGCTGATGTTGCTGTACTATATTGCTTTGCAGTATAGACACTGCAAATATACACTATACTTTATATACAAATATACAGTATAGACACTGCAGTATGACACAGCCCTGCTTAACTCATGTTCTGGGAGTCCACCAAAAGTATCCCACAATCCCATGGGCCAACATCCTTTGTCCTCTCTATTCCAAAAATCTCCAATCCACTCAACTAAAAATGGAAACCTATCTCCCTCTTGGAGTACAACTCAGCAACTCAGTGAGCCAGCGTTAACCCTTCCTATTTCTTCTGACCACTGAGCTGCAAACACACATCAGAGAGCATTCTGTGATTGCAGTGGAGACCAAAGAGAACAAGCCTTTGGCAAAGTGTGCTAATTCATGGTCACAGGAGCACAGCCAAATTTTGGTGACTCTCTGGTGCAAGACCAGTAGACCTGTGGACTTTAGCAAAAGTACCCAGAATGACCATGTGTACCAGTAGATAGCTAAAAAGCTGGCAGTGCTGCAAATTTTCCAGACTGGTGACCTGTGGAGGGAGTGGAATAGGAGGCTTAAAAACAAGTACTGGAAGACCAGGGACCAGAACTGCATCTGGGGCTGACTTCATGCCCGTTTTATGGGGAGTTTGACCAGGTGCCAGGCACTTCACCCAGCACAGAGCCATCCATGATGCATGACGACCTGATCAGCTGGGATGGTGCCCTGCTGTCCCCTGAATCCAGAATGAGGAATGATGGGAGCCAGCAGCCGGCTCCACATGAGGAGCATAAAGTGACTGCTTCCAAAATCGGTCCCAGAGCAGGCTGTGGAACAGGATCAACAGCAAATGCTGGGTCCATACTCAGAGGAGTTGTTTGATGCCCTGCCCAAGGAACACTCTGCAGCCAAGCCTGCAAAAAAATGAGAGGTGCCAGAAACCTCCTCTGAGCCCGGTAAGTTTCTGACTCCAGTGTAAAGTTTATTACTACAGTAATAGGAGGGGTTTCCGCTTTAAGAACCAGTGAAAAAGTTATGAGAAGCCCCAGCTTCCCACGTGCATCAGCTAATGGTGGATTGTATCCCAGCACTTTGGCATTCCCCTCTTCTCCACCATGTCACGTTCAAGATGGTGACCGAGAATTGCAAACAATAAAGAACAGCTTTAAAGAATATTTGTACTGAAAAGGCACAAATGTTTGCTAGAGTCATTCCTGTTTTCCTTAAAGTAATAATGGCTTTCAGTTTGCTGCTCTGTAATCACTCAACTGTCTATGGAGTGAACTTGGTGTGTGTATTTGGGAAAATTTCCAAATCTGGTCCATTTCAATTAGAGATAGTCCATGCAGTCCAGAGGTGACAAAATCATTTGTCCCAAGTACAACTTGGGTGTCAGCTTTTGTCCAGAAATGTGCTGTGGGTGGGGAGTAGGAAGGCTCTGGAGTTCTGCATGTTTGCATGTAGCCATGTCAAGGTAAATAAACCATGTGGATGCTAATGCAGCATCCTGTTAATTTCCTCGTAGATTCTGATCCAATCCCAGGTGCTGATAGCTGCGAACTTTTCCTGAAGCAGGAACTCCAGATTGGCAGTCACATTGCAGGGAAGGGTATATTTTCCAGGACCACTTCGGTAGCTGACCAGCCCACTCCACTCATAGATGTGCCGTGCAGTCACTATCAGTTTGAATACTTCAGCTGCATACACTGGTGGTTTCCCATGGCGTAACACCTCCCTTTGCCAATAGGGCACCAGAAGAACAGTTATGTCCTCCAAAATGTGAAAGGCCTGAAATGATAGAAAAAGCCTCTTGTAGCACTTGCCGCTCCCCCACCACTCCCAACACAAGTAGTTATGCAATTTTTATAAAACAGAGAAAGCGTATAATTTAAAATTTTTCCATTGTCTCTGCACTCTATAGCTGCGATTAACTAGGCTGTGTCCAGGGAGCCTCTGTGGACTGAAGCATCCCTATAACAATATAGAATAAAGTGGGGGTAATAACTTTGTTTATGACAATGTCATTTGGTGGGAACAGTGTCCCAGCCTGCCCATGAATATAGACTCCCAATCGGCAAAAAAATCTGGTATCATGAACTTTTGCAGTGCAGCCCATGTTGGCATTCATAAATCTGCCTCTGTCGTCCACAAGGCCCTGCATAACAATGAAGTAGTACCCTCTGCAGTTTATGTATTCATGTGCTCCTTAAGGAGGGCAAACTATGAGTATGTAAATCCCATCAGTGGCTTCGGTGCAGTTTGGAAACCCCATTCTCTCAAAGCCAGCAGTCACTTCAGGAATATCTTTAATGCTGGCTACCTTGGGGTAAACCACGCACCTGATTGCCTCAGAAACCTGTGCCACCACTTTGCCTATGTTTGACTTTTCAACACCAAACTGGTTGGCAACGAATCTGTAGCAGTCTGGGGTTGCCAGCTCCCAGACAGATAGTTACAGCAACCTGCTTCTGGATAGGCAAGGGTGCCCTCATGTGTGTGTTTTTACATTGGAGGGTCAAGGCAAGTTGCTCACAGAGCTCCAGACATGTAGTTTTCTTCATGGGAAAGTTCTAGACCCACTGCTGGTCATCCTAGGTCTGAATGACAGTGCGATCCCATAGTCTGTTCTTGTGGCCCTGCACCAGAAGCACTGGTTTACGTTGGGGGTATCAATGTCTATGCTGAGTGTACTGAGCCGCATCAGCCAGTGCGAGTCTGCCATGCCAGGGTACTCTTCTTCCTCTGGTACCTCCTCTTTCTCTTCCTGCTCCAGCATAAATTACCTTAGATGCTTACAGTGGGTCAGAAAATACAGCCAAAATGTCCATCAACTCCTCAAGGAAGCTCTGCCCATTTTCTGACAGAAGTGTGAAAGTGCAAGCAAGTTCTTTAAAAGGCACCTCCTCCATGTTGCTGGCTCCAGTAGCTGGAAGTGCGCAGACCTAAATGACTCTCCAGCAGGCTGTGTTGGCAGGCAGTTAAAACTTCCTCTAATGTGCAGAGTGGGGAGTAAAGTTTTCCCACAATGCATCATGTTCAAAGGGCTAGAGTGGCCATATTTTAGGAGGGCAGTATGGTTGGTTTGACCTGGGTCTGTATGCTGCAGTGTGGGTGCCAAGGCCCCAGGTTCAAGCCCAGGTTAGAAAATTGTTAATATAGAGTTAAGAATTTGTGTAGATGCTCAAGCCCCAGGGTCTCTAACGCAGGTCAGCTGACTCAAGACCCACTAATCCTGGCTTTACATTGCAGTGTAGACGTACCTTAAGAATAGAAATTGGCTCCCTATATTCAGATCTGTTCACAATACAAGTTATATGTTTGTAACAAGTCAGCATTCAGTTTACTTCTGTACGCAACTTGGCTGGCCACAGTTAATGTGACTATGTCTTTGATGGTGCCTGTTTCTTACTAACATATGATTACTGTCCCTAAATAAACTCTTCTGTCCTCCTAAATGATTTTATACTATGTATCCTTCCACTTTCTTAGAAATGGATCCCATATTTCACTGGATCTGTCAGCCTGTCTCTTGTCCCTGTAAATTTGCCTTTTAGATACAACATTTGTGCCCATAAGCTCTTCCATTCCTTAAATAGATGCCCATCTAACTAACCTCTCAGTGTCTCGCAACAGGATTCAGATAAAGTTGCAAAGTCTAGCTATTTTTTCCCCTCTGCAGAACTGACAGCTCCTCTGTCTACACCCGGGGAGCAAACACTGGAATTACTGTGATCTCTTTCATTACCACTAGATTTACAAAATTGAACGCTTATCCCAAAATAAATAAATCAGTCCTAAGCCTTTGGAAACCCTGATAATGTGTATAGGACAGTTCCTTTATTTCCACATCCACTCCGGAAATCTGAAGCATCAGACAGACCCATTTTTAGAAATTGACACAAGATCAAGTAAGTTCTATGTATTATTTTAAAACAAATCAAGCATGCATTGCTGCCTCTGACCATTTATTCCTTAGTACAGTAGTACCATATTTCTCCCGTCCCTTGTCTCGGAACAGCATGCTTTTGTCTCTTCTTTAGCTGAATAAAATTTGGTCCAGTTGTCACAACTTTAGTGAAATGCTGCTGCACCTGGGATCCTAGACATCTTGAGCAGACTGCAGTTCAGTGGAACAGGGAGAACTCCCTCCTAGACATAAGACTCATCTAATACAGTGTCACAAATATAAACACTTCTGGCAAATGTTGCCTAAAGAATCCGTGTAATATATCTAGCAATATTTGGAAAGATTTTAATCCCCCAGCTTCATCTAGGTCACCCATGGAATGACCTAGATGAAGCATTGACAGGGGATGGATCATTTGATGATCACCTGTTTGGTTCATTCCCTCTGAAGCACCTGGCATTGGCCACTGTCAGGCCTGGTCTACTCTGTGGGGGGGAGAGGGGGCAAGCTAAGTCAGTCTAAGTTACGCAATTTCAGCTACGAAAATAGTGTAGCTGAAGTCAACGTACTTAGAGCTACTTACCGTGGTGTTTTCACTGCAGTAGGTTGACTGGTGACGCTCCTACACTTCTTGCTCCAGTGGAGTACCGGAGTCGATGGCAGAGCACTCTCAGCAGTTGATTTATTATGTCTTCAGTAAACGCGATAAATCAACCCCCGCTGGATCTATCGCTCCAGAGATATATGTAGACATGCCCTCAGAAGACAGGATACTGGGCTAGATGGACCTTTGGGCTGACCCAGTATGGCCATGCTTATGTTCTTATGTTATGCTGAACGAATGCTCGTCTCATCTCAGTGAGGCCAATGAAATGATTGGAAACATGAGTCTTCTTGGGCGGTGCTAACCCAGATAAGAGGTTCTGGATGAGGCATACATTTACACTTTCCAATGTCTCTGCATGCATCACTCACCTACACCCTTGGGTATTAAGAGAGCATAAGATGAGACATAGCCACAAAAAGGGGAATGCTCACTGCCATCTACTCCCTTGTATGGTCATGCAAAAAGCTAGGCGGAAAAGACACGGCTTAATGGAGTGGACACCAGTAACGTCAACAGAGACATGTATCATCTCGTTCCGACAACCTGATAATATAATATTAGATGCCATAAGGGTTTGAGGTTGACTGTGACCTTGCTAGAATGGGAGTGTAATGAAACAAAGCCCCACCCCCACCCAGGGGCCAGTGGTGCAACGGATAACGCATCTGACTACGGATCAGGAGATTGCAGGTTTGACTCCTGCCTGGTTTGTGGCACATGCCCCTGCTGCCCATCTGGTGTGCTGGCCCCGCTTTTGCGCCTCCTCATGAAAAATAAATACTAGGGGGATATAAAAATAAAAACAAACAGTGTAAGTGGGTGCAGTGGATCAACTGGCTCAATAGCGAAGGAAGAGCTTTCCACTCAGCAAGCTGCCCTCTTCTAGGTTGGATTCTTGAGATTTTAGAGTACATTGATTGTAAGAACATCAAAAGAATGGTTCTACATAATAGGTAGAAAGCAGACAGAAATTCCCAGCTTGGTGTATAGATCAGCCCCGTGCTAACTGCCTGCGGAGCAAACTTTTCTCAAGGCCTTCCTCCTTTCTAGAGAGTGATTATTATAGTTTCCTCTGAGAGTCCAACTAGCCATCAATCCTCTGCCCTGACTTGTTACTCCACCATGTACACATCTTGAGGTCTAAGCAGGGAATTGACTCCTTGCTGGCTGGAAAACAAGGAGGTCTTCTGGACTCTGTCACAATCATATTTGCCATGATGCAGCAGGGCTGAACAATTAATAAGATAAATAGGTTGTGATCATGTAATTAAAGATGCACAAATGGGCTGGATAAAGGTTGCAGAGGCAACCTTAATTCTGGCATTTCCTAACTTCTAAGGGCTTGACTTTGCAACATTAATAATTTTCTTTCCATGTAGTTTTATTGGAGTGTAATTTCCTAAGGTTTTAAAAAGCAAACAGATAAACAGAAATTCCCTCATGTGGCATCATGCTGAGACACACATGGGTCAACCTTTAGATGGGGTGACCAGATGTCCTGATTTTATAGGGACAGTCCTGATTTTGGGTTTTTTTCTTATATAGGCTCCTATTACCCCCCCCATCCCCGGTCCCGATTTTTCACATTTGCTGTTTGGTCACCCTACTTTAGACCCACACACAGACCTCTGCCACTTGACCTAATGGAGTAATTCAAAGCAGTAGTGGAAGACTAGCACTAGAGGGGGATGAGACACACATGTTGCTAGTGTGATATTTGCTGACACCAGAAGAATGGTGAGACCCAGGAATCTTGGGTTCCAGTCCAGGCTCAGGAGGGGACAGACTCTTCTGACCATTCCCCTCAAGTGTGACCCTTCTGTCACCTCCCAGCCCAGGGGCACCGGAACAAGGCGGGCCATGGCCCCATCACTTTTTACTGGCTGTAAGGGCAAGAGATGGGGGGAGCAGGTGGAGAGGAGTGACGGGGGGTGGGGCCTTGGTGGGAATGTGTGGCATGAGGGCGAGATCTTGGGGAGAAGGGGTGGCACAAGGGAGGAGCCTCGGGGGGGAAGGGGCAGTGTGGGGGCGGGGCCACGGTCCAGGCGCCGGTGACCCCCTCCCGACACTTTTAGGGAGCTTCCGTCGCTCCTGGTCCCATCTGTCCATGACCCAGTCCTGCCCAGTCGATGCCTTCGCTGTCATCGGTGAGTAGATGTCTGCCAGGTTGAAATGGAACGGGGTCCTTCCTGTCCTGCGATTCTATGATTCCGTGACCCTGGATCTTGTGTAGTCATTTGCAACTGTGCAAAGGGAGTGCAAAGTAGGTGTAAAATGCTGCCAGATCATGGTGGAATTATATGCCCACTATATGCTAGTTTAAATGGCTACAAAAGGGCAAGGCAGCAGAGAACCAGACCCAATAAGATTTTGAATATTGTCATGTCCCTCTATGATAAGGGCTTTAAGTATCAACAGCACCATCTTAATCAAGCTGCAAATACTAGCGACTACCATCCAGGCAAAGCACTTCAGAAGCATGGCATGTATGGGCAAAGGGGTAGATAATTTCTCTATAATATAAAGAATGTTTCAAGGATACAATTTCCCCCGACTGTTATTTCTTGTCACATGGAGCCTGATTCTCATTTTCACTAAGGCCACTTTATGTCTCTTTGGCAGTGTAAAGAGGCCCTAAGGTGGGTACAAATGATAATTACACCTACTTAGAGGCCTCCTATCATTGCCAGAGGGGTGTAAAATAGCCTCAAAATAAATGAGAATGAGGCCCATAGTATCTATGAGTAAATTATTAGTTTCCTTGATTGAAGAGGCTAACCATGGTATCCTTCATGGAGAAAACCGTGCAGGCCCAGAAATTAAATGGAGCTATGTCTATTTACACCAGTTGAGGATCTCATGCCTATGCTCAGATTCATCCCTAATGTGACTTCATTGATTTCAGTAAGTTTACACCAAGGATGAATTTAGCCTTTTAGTCCCAGTTCTCCATGGGAGTTTTGGCTGTTTAAGGATCAGGCACATAGCAGGCCAGTGTGAGAACATTCTCCTTGAAGCACTGATATGCCTTGTACATTTATTATTGATAACAGTGGACTGAGTAGCTAAATATGAACACCCGGGGAAACATCACTAAGTAGTAACTGACCCATCTATTTCATTTTTCTTTTTGCTTCTTGTTTATTTATTCATTTCATTTAAGCTATATGATCACACTGAATCAGACAAAGCCAGGCAGGGCTGGAAAATAGCAGCAGAAAGAAAACACAGTGTTTGCACTTTTCCATTGTGAAATTACAGCTCAACTGACTTTTTCTCATGGCTTAAAGGCTGACAGGAGGTTAACATCGGAAGTGCACTAGGACCTAGAGGAAACAGTTCCCTGCATACACCCTTTACCTTCTTCCAGCAAGAAAAATATTATCCACGGAAACAGAAATATACAAAGACCCCCCCCCCCCCCCCCCCCCCCCCCCCCCGCCTAAAGATAAACTACAAAGTAGAGCACAGGGCTCCTTTTGTCCTGGATAAGCAAGGGCTCCTTTTGTCCTGGATAAGCAGAAAATGTGATACAATAAGAAATTTTATAAAATTGTACTTTTAAGCAAGAGGCTGTGCACAGAAGATGCAAGACATTATCGTTTAGCTACTAGCGTATTGAAACGGATATATAATCATACACCACTCATGACCCTTAATGATTTCTGTATTTTCTTACCATGACTCTTTTATATGCTTCAATCTTTTACGTCATAATTAAGCAATCAATTGTTCAAGGTAAGCTGCATTCATAAAATATCCATTACCCGGCCACGCTTGGTACTCTCTATATTAAATGCAAAGGGCATTGCCTTAGGGGATTTTATTGCTGTCATAAATATAAAAAATAAACGTGTCCTTTCATTTCACTCCAGATTTCTTTCCTGCTGGCAATTTAGAATACACTCATGAGAAAGCAAGCAGGACTGTATTAAACAGTACACAGCAAATATGACCTTTCTGGCTTTGAGGTGCTTTAAGCCATCTAGGGAGAGTCACACCAGCTTACAGCTAGTGATGGGCAAACCTCAGGAGGGTTTAAATAAACCATCTGAAGCGTATTAGGTGAATCTGCTTGAAACCAGGTCAGAAATCACGTGAGGACAGGAATGCCAATAGTCCCTGGTTCTGGCCAGATTGGAAATACAGGAGCATGAGACTAGCCTCTGTTGTGATGTTTCGATACTTCATTTCCTGTCCCTGTTGAAACTAGGAAGTGCAGGAGAAGACAAAAATACTGAAATGAAATAATAAAGGAATGTTTTTAGACCACAGAAAAGTATCAGTTTGAGTTCAGGTGCAAATTTGGGTCAGTTCTTACTTATCAGAACTAGTCCCCCCACTTACCTTTTCTGCTCAGTGCTGTTCTGCAACCAAGATAAAGTGATGCAACCAAATCTTAATATGCCCTACTTCAAGCATTGAACTCCGACTGATGCCTCTGGAGGTGTATTTGTGGAAGGCAGTTTATAGATTCATAGATTCCAAGGCCAGGAGGGACCATTGTGATCATCCAGTCTTATCTCCTGCAAAACACAGGCCAGAGAACTTCCCCATAATCATTCCTGTTTGAACTACAGCATGACTTTTAGAAAAACATTCAATCTTGATTTAAAAATTGCCAGTGATAGAGAATCCACCATGGCCCTTGGCAAATTGTTCCAGTGGTTAATTACCTCCCTGTTAAAAATGTATGCCTTATTTCCAGTCTGAATTTGTCTAGCTTCAGCTTCTAACCATTGGGTCTTGTTATACCTCTGTCTGCTAGAATGAAGAGCCCATTATCAAATCTTTGTTCCCCCTGTGGGTACTTATGGCTGCTGGTTTATTCTCCCCTCTGTAGTTGTAATACAGTCCAAAATTTGAATGTAAGCCTGAGGGCCAAATCTTGAGTTGGTGTAAATCAGTGTAGCTTCACTGGTGCTTTGTTGATTTGCACCAGATGATGACCAGGTCATTGGTCCTCAGACACTGCATTTACTGGATCATTTATTGGAAAGAGATTCTCTAGTTGCACAGCTCACCTTCCATCTCCCAGTCCTCCACCTTCCACGTGGTGGTCTGTGCTTATTCTCATGGTCTTGTGGATTACTAGAAAAGGCCATGTGAACTCCTACTGGCCTATGGCCCACAGTCTGAGAGCCATTGTCCCTGGACAGTTGTCTTTGAAACTTCATATCCAGGCAAATTCTGTCCCTGCTGAAAGAGCTGTGGAGGGCTGGCTGGCAGCAGAGCTAGTTTGGTTTCAGTGGCCAAGGATGGGCTGGAGGGGACATGTGCTCCTTGCATAACACAGCCCTACTCTGCATTGCCTCCCTGTGTAGCAGTGCTTAAGAGGTCAATAGGGTGGGAGAATGAATGAGCGTGATGCCAGAGGATCCATCACTGCATGGATATTCCTGTCTTCCATGACGTGGTGGGGGCACAGAGAGTTAGGTCAGCCAGAAGGCCAAAGCAGTCTTCAGCTTTCTGCAGCATGGGAAGAGTTCCTCCCCCATTACCCAACCCAGGTATTCAGGTTGAGCACTGGCATGTGGGTTTGTCCCTTAGTTTGTTAGGGATTCAGTTCATACTTGGTTATATTGTGCAACAACCATTATAAGGATTATAGAGATGAGTGTTTTTAAAATCCTAAAAACAACTAGCAGGAGACACTGAGCTTCCTGAGAGCTTGGACAGATTCTTCCATTTATTACTGATAAATGTTCTGTTTCAAAAATAAGAAGTAGGAAAGAACAAATAATTTAAAACTGTATTTCAAAGCAAGGATTTATCCCTGCCTCCTCCCAAATGGAAGCAAAACAATGAAGTGAAGAATCAAGTGGATGGCGTTTGAGGGGTTAATATTACCAGTGTTCATGTGAGAGTAGCTGAATTGCAATGCAACTCTCAAGCAAGTTTGATCTTGCTCATCTGATAAGGACATGGCAGTAACATGAGAGAAATGAGTAGCCGCTTGGTGAAGGTATGCTATATTGTACATTAGGGATGGCAAAGCAGTTTAGATAAAATAAGGAATGGCCCAAGCCTTCTTGCAAAACTGTAGCTGAATCTTTCTGGAGTTCCAGGAAGTTTTGATAACTATTTCCTTCCCCCATACACAGTTATCAATGCTCATATGCCTCCACAAACCCTGGCCAGGACCAGAAGCTGAAATAAAATGCTGCTAAGTTTGTACAGCACCTAGCACAATGAGGTTCTGGTCCATGACTAGGGTTCCTAGGCTGTACTGTAATACAAATAAATAATAATAATAATTAATAATAAAAGCTATTCTTGTGGTCACACTATCCCTAACCTGTCCATAACCAGGAGGTTCCAGAAATCCTGACCTCATGAGATGGCAGGCTTGATGTCTAAATATGTTTTCCTATCATGACCATCAAACCCTGCCTAACAACCCACAAAGAAGAAAACATAAATTGATGAACATTTCCAGTCTTCAGTGACTTGCAACTCTTCTGGAGAGGGCAAACAAAGTCATAAATCCTGCTAGGCAGGATTCTATGTTGTGAGACACCGTGACACCATGGACAGTTTGCAGACTTCCTGTCTCTGCCAAGAGGGAAATGCAGCACTACACAGTTTTGTAAGCTCCACACATATCGCTGGAGAGGAAAGTTGCATGTGCTCCTTCCTTTAGCTTTGTTTCATCAGAGGTGTGCACGGACAGTGGGTCGGGGAGCAGATGGGGAAGCCAAGATGAGTGGTTTGGGTGGCACTGTAGGGAGAGCCTAGCGTGTAAGCTGGGAGTGTGACAGGGGTTGTTGGAAGAATCAGAAAAACACTCTCGATATTTTTATTGTTTTTCTTTGTTAATTATTTGCTAAGATTCAGAAAGACACAGAGAGTGAGAGAACACAGGAGCAGAAAAACGGAGTGTTTGCTGGCAGGGAAGGGCAAGGGCAAGGGCAAGCTATCCAGCTCAAACATACACAAGACAGCGGGAGGCTTGTAGGACATTCTGCAGAATGGGAGCTGACTGTGTCTTGCTCTTACAAAATGACACTGCATATGCAGGAATGTATTTTTTACCAACCTAGTTAGAAGCTTCCTCTGACGTAATAAATTATATATAATATACACAACACTCTACAGTAACAAACACTATTAAGGTTGCAAAATCAAGCACTTAGAAGTTAGAAAATGCCAGAATTGACGTTGCCCGTGCAATATTAATTTAGGCCCTTTGTGTGATGCATTATGATATAGTCCTTAATTACATGATCACATATTATTTTATCCACAGGGCCCCTGTCGTCATTGATGACAGAGTGAGGTTGCATATGGTAGGCTAGCAGCTTGCACACAAATACCGCTGGCAATGCCAGGCTATATTCAGATCAAATGAACTCTTTAGGACATGGTAGGCGTTTTCTAGTCAACATGGTGAGAAATCAAGCTCAGGAGAATGATAAAGGCAGAGGCAATGTGGAGGGGGGGAGGGAATGCGGGGGGTCACATGCCCTTCCCCCAGTTTGCTGCTTGGCTTGTACTGAGCATGCTCACACGGACTGAGCATGCTCAGTAGCATCTGCTGAAACCTCTGCCCTTACTCTGCCCACCCACTATCAGCAGGTATGGGTTGTCTCTGGATAAAGGCATCTAAGCTTTTGCTGGGATACCAGAGTGGCACTAGATCCCAGTTGTTTCCTATATTTGTGGTGTATGCAGTTATGTAACTGAAAGAAATGCCATTTTGTTTTGCATGCGCTGCACCTTTAAATGCAGAGTCTCTCATGGGAATTCTTCCCTGAACCAATGCTAGGGCTGGTGCCAGGACTGTGGGGGGACGGCTTGTGCCTCTAAGTTCCAGGACTGGTAGGGGCCAGTTTCAGGCTAGTTGTGCACCAACCTCCACTACTATAGCCCCCATGTGCCTCTGTGGCAGCAGGGAATTGCCAAAGCCCAGGACTGCTCCAGTCACATCTCTGCATGCTCCTGGCTCTCCATGGATTGCCTGCTGTGTTAGGGGCTTCTGTAGGGGTGGTACAAAGGCACCCTGTGCAGGTGTCGTTCATAGGAGGGAGCAGGGCCGGCTTTAGGAAGTGAGGGGCCCGATTCGAACAGTTTCGATGGGGCCCCGACAAGGATGACTAAAAAAAAAAAAAACACCATGTTAAAAAAAACACGTGGGGCTTGTACTCACCGGGCCACGCTCCTAGTCTTTGGCGGCGGGTCCTTCACTCGCTCCGGGTCTTTGGCAGCACTGAAGGATCCGCCGCCAAAGTGCCGCCAAAGACCCGGAGCGAGTGAAGGACCCGCTGCCAAAGACCTGGAGTGCCGCCGGGTGAGTAAAAATTAAAAAGGTGCCTCTAGCCAGGGAAGGGATTCTCTGCCACTTGCCCCCCACTCTGGGCGACCCTGCCACTGGGCGCGGGGCCCTCTTAAGCGCGGGGCCCGATTCGGGGGAATTGGTGGAATTGGCCTAAAGCCGGCCCTGGGAGGGAGGATGCCAGAAACACAGGGCAACAATGAATCTGGCTCTTTCTGCGTGCTACAGGGGCAGCTGCCCTTCCATGTTTTAATTCACATGCAGACTGTTACAGTAAGTCTCTGTTCTGTGTCATGTGGACATCCAATTTTCTTTCTTTCTTTCTTCTGAAAAAAGTTCCATAGCGTAAGAATGAAATTTTTGCTTTGCATTTGTAAGAAAAACACAGCCAAGAACTGCGATAGCTAGACCACATCCATTAGTTTTCCAGCTTCTCATACGTGTTAGTTTGGATCTATGGGGGAGGGGGGAGAAGGGCTTTAAAGAATGGTTGATTACTGATAATTGATCGAGCTAGCTCTCATTGAGGACAGGTTGTAGCGTGAATGGCAATTGTAACTTGGAGGAAGTTTGGTGTGATGACCCCTTGGTCAATGAGAAATACACCAGGATGGAACGATAGCATTCTAAAGACAACAGGCACATGAAAACGAAGTCCGGAAAAAAATTGTTTGGATAAAATAAGAAATAAGTCCCCATCCCTGCCCAACTCAATCCTTCAGCCAAAGCACAAAATAAACTTGACCTGACCCTTTCCTGAGGCTTGAGAAAGCACTAAAAACTTCTTTTGTTTGTTGGTTTGTTTTTTTGTTATTTTCATGATTGTTTCTCTGCCCTAGAAGCAGAAAGGCTAAAATACCTAAGTAAACACAAGAAGGAATGGTCCTGGGAGATTTCCAACCCACTTCTGCAGACTGAAGTGGTTTGACTAGTTCCTAGGTTTTGGGTGCTTATCCAAACTGATCCAAATCTCCAAAGCTTTTGAGCTTTGTCCATGACTAATAAGAAGAGTATTATGCAACCCAACACCAAAGTCATGGCTATACTCATCAGTAATAATTTCCCTTTCTGACACAAATCTTGGGCCAAATTCATTATTGGAGTATCTCAAATGACTCCAGCGGTGTTAAACCACAGATGAATTTGGCCCCATTTTCTGCTTGTAATATGGCTTTGCTATTTGCCTCTACTGCTGCCCTTAGTTATGAATAAAAACAACTGCAGGTTCTGCTCCCCCAAATTCTCTTATTAACTGAGACTTCTTCCTAGGGGGCCCTGAGTGGTGGTGTGTCTTAAATGGCTAAAAGAGAGTGTTCATGTGGGAACTCTCCCTGTCCCCTTTTGTATCTTGAAAAGCACCAGGTCTCTTAACAGTCTCTTCTCCAGAGAGTGCAGTCCTAAAATTCTGTATTTTTCCTCATCTTTATGTATAATTTAAGATTCTCAATGTTTTCTGATGTCATTTCTAGGTTCTCAAAAGTTTAACCTAGCAGAGTACATCATGCCATGAGAACTAGGGATGGCCAAGGTGTCATTTGCAAATCTCTGTTTAAGTAGCCCAGTTCGTAAGCAGTTTTAGCACTGCAGCATGTCTAACAAAGATCTGGAGGCAGTCAGTTTTAAAGGGCCAGGCACAGGGCCTGCTGAAAGAGAAGGTGTCAGTGATATTACTGTTGGATCAGGACACCCTGATCAGTGAAACGAGCTCTCAGATGGTGATTTGCCACCGATTTCAAATTTGCTTGGGTCCCTGTTGCATACAAACTTGACCATTCAAAATCCAGACTACATATATGTAGGGAGCTGGGACCTACTCTTATAATTTTTATTGTGGCAGTTAGGCGCCTAAATACTTTTGAGAAGCTGGACCTATATACCTACAAATATTTCTAGTAATCACTGGGTATAATAAAGAGAGTGGAGCACTGACTCTAGGCAGCAGCAAAGGGAATGTTTAAGAAGTAATATCTAAATTCCTAAAAAGTACACATTTTATCCTTGTCACTATTCAAACATGCATCATTGCACTTTTTTAGGCCTTGTTAGTCAGAGGTACACATTGTTTGTTGTGACTCACACTCCTTCTCTCTGTCCCCCCCTCCCTCCTTATAATATAAGGCGGACAGACCTTCAAGGTACAAAGCAAGCAAAGCATCAGGTGCTGAAGTCAGACGCTACATAATCTCTTGCCATGTTTATCTGCACTCTTAGGATGTGTCTACATTGCAATTAAAACCCTGCGGCTGGCCCACGCCAACTGACTAGGGCTTGCAAGGCTCAGGTTAAGGGGCTGTTTAATTGCAGTGGAGATGTTCCATCTCGGGCTACAGCCTGAGCTCTGGGACCTCCCCACCTTGCAAAGTCCTAGAGCCTGGGCTCCAGCCCAGGCAAATAAATAATAATTATTTCAAATAAGGTAATATTTTAACATCTGTGTCTCCAGGCAACTGTATACAATCAGGGAGCATTAATAAAATGCATGTGCAGCCCATCAATGACGTTTATGCTTTGTCCAGGCCCAGTTCCTCTGGAGTGAAGGTTCCCAATTCATTCAAAGTTGGTCTAAGTTCCTGGATAACATAAGGGTAGATTTCCTTGTGAGGGCTTGCCTTGTCCTTTACAACTTCTAGGATGCGGACCGCAGTAGCAAAGTCATTTAACTGTCTGCATGCTCTCAAAGCAGCATCGATGAATTTTGGTTCTGGCACCCGATCGCAATTAAACAGCCCATTAGCCGGAGTCCCACGAGCCTGAGTCAGCTGGCACGGGCCAGACGTGGGGTTTTAATTGCAGTGTAGATATACCCTTACTCTGCAGGTTAGACGGGTTGGTAGGACATGTTCAAACTGGTAAAGCCAGTGACAATACAGAGCAAGAAACCCAGAGGAAATCATCACGATTTTTTTTCATGAAAAAAAAATCTCAGTTGGGTAATTTCTCTTAAGAACCATGTTGTTTATCTCACTAGCTGACGTGTTTGTGTGTGTTTTTGTCTGTGTCTGCATGAGGCTCATGCAGTCTAAATTGTCTGATTATTCTCCATATACCAAGATCCTGTTTATGAGGGTACCGGTATTCGAGTCTTTTCATCTTGAGGAAGTAGTTCATCGTCTGGTACTAAAATAACTACTGCAGGAATCTGGCTGTATTTTTAGGGTACAGGATGGGCCAAAGACTGGCCTTGCGCATTCCTTATGGCTTGTTAGTTTCCTATTGCTCCACAAAGCATTGGTAAGAAATTGCAAGAAAAGACATTTAAAGCTACTACCGAAATTAAAGTGTTACGAGAAGGTTAAGGGTCTCACTGTTATAAAATATCCTTGGTCTCCCTCACTGGGAAATGTTCTTCATAAAAAATACAGTATTTGACTAGTCCAACATTGTTTTATCCTGAGTGTTTCTTAGGGTTGCCAGGTGTCTGGTTTTCGACTAGAAAGTCTGGTAGAAAGGGAACCTGTACAGTGTCCAGTCAGTTCATCTGACTGGACACAAAAAATCCGGTTACCACAGACGGGGGAGGGGGAGGCGAGGCGCTGGGTCATCAACCGTGCCAGCCCCTGCTCAGCCAGGGCAACCTGCAACCTGCATCTTATGGGCAGGCTGGCAGCAGGCTGCGTGTCAGGCTGCCATTTGCATCCGAGCCCTAGAGCAGAGGGAGCCCAGCTGGTGGGGAGGGAGGTGGAAAGGATTGAGTGATGAGGAAGTGGGGAGAGCAGGGAGCAATGGGAGGAGTGGGGAAGAGGAGTAAGCAGGGGCGTGACCTCCAGGGAAGAGGCGGAGCAAGGGTGGGGTTTTGGGGGAAGAGGCGGGGCAAGGGGGGGGTCTGGTTTTCAGAAATTAGAATGTTGACAAATTTAGTGTTTCTACTGCGATTTAACAAGTCCTAATGAAACACCCAGGAAACATCAAGGGCCAGATTGTACCGTCCATGCTGGTGAGCATTTACTCATGGGAATAGGCCCTTTGAAGCCAACTCATCAGTGTAAAATCTCCTCTAGCTGGCTCCAAATGAACTGAAAAAAGGAAATAGTGCTGCAAAAATTTGATACTCAAGCTAGCCAGCTGATTTTAATGAGGCATTCAGAAAGTGCCGACGTTCAGTTCAGATAGGCATCCAAAATGTAGGTGCTTATCTGTAATATTGGAACCTAGTGTCTGAGACATTCGCTGGAAGCTTCCAAAAACAGCCCTTTTCGTGAGGTTTTTCAGGTGTTACTGCTGCCAGCTGGTTTGAGGTAGAATACAGCCTTTCTCATGGTGCTCCAGCACTTCTATTTCCAGAACTGACTGAAACAAGGAAAACGGAAGTGGGTAAAATGAAATGGAACGGGGAAAGAGAAAGCTAACCAAAACAAGTCACCGCTTTGTACGCAGAACCCTTCTTGTTTTTCAAATGTTGGGCCAAATCCTGCAGTTCAAGTGGATATTTGAAAAAGTTAAGTGGCTGCGGGACACACAACTGACGATGGCCCCCCGTTCAGCAGTCCATCCCTATTCAGCAAAGCACTGAAGCACATGCTTAACTTTGAGCATGTGCATAAATTCCTTTGAAGTCCTTGGAACTCAAGCACTTGTTTAAAGTTAATCATGTGCTTAAATGCTTTGCTGAATTGGGGCCTAAGGGTGGGGATGAAGAGAACTGAACTAATCACATCTTAGATAGAAAACTTGTCAGGGATCATCTCTATTTGTACAGTGCCTCGCACCTTGGGGTGCTGGACTCTAGGCTGTACTGAAATACAAATAATAAATAACATGTAGAAGAAGTAACTCGTGGCTGTCAGTCCTTAGTAGTTTGTTCAACATGGTTTTCTACAGAAGGGATTTGGAAACATGTTCAACCTGTCAGTCCACTGCTATGTAAACAGTAGAAAGTTAAGCAAGTTCTCTTTCAAGTGAATCAGCATTTAGTTCACCAGCTAGCATGAGAAGAATTGTATTTACCTGTGCTAGCCACCTGAATTGGTAGGTCTTCCTATTCAAGTGCACATAAAAGATCGACAACTTTCCTTTATTATTTGTAATTAATTAATTTATGTTAAATTAACCTCCCCCCCGAATTCTTCTTATAGAGTTTGTGAATCCTATATCTAAGAAAGAAGTTTTTGCTGGACATAGGCACATGTTGTACTGCAGGAGACGGCAACCTTTCAGAAGTGGTGTGCCGAGTCTTCATTTATTCACTCTAATTTAAGGTTTCGCGTGCCAGTAATACATTTTAACCTTTTTAAAAGGTCACCTTCTATAAGTCTATAATATATAACTAAACTATTGTTGTATATAAAGTAAATAAGGTTTTAAAAATGTTTAAGAAGCTTCATTTAAAATTAAATTAAAATGCAGAGCCCCCCCCGAACCGGTGGCCAGGACCTGGGCAGCGTGAGTGCCACTGAAAATCAGCTCGCGTGCTGCCTTCGGCACGCGTGCCATAGGTTGCCTACCCCTGTTGTACCAGCACATCCCTTGGCCCGCGCTGCTTCCCGCCGCCCCCATTGGCCCGGGACGGCGAACCGCGGTGAGTGGGGGAAGCGATCGGCCGAACCTGCCACGTCAGCAGGTAAATAAACTGGCCCAGCCCGCTATGGTGCTTACCCTGGCGAGCCGCGTGCCAAACGTTGCCGACCCCTGGACTAATGTGTCTTTTAAAGTGTGGCTGTACTCTAAAACTGGGCTGTAAAAATAGCATTATGGGGCTCCATGCTTATTGTCTCTCAATAGTTTCCATCTCCGATGTGCTTGGGTCACAAGTAAAAAGCTATTTTTTCTATCTGCCAGACATGCGAACTCAACCTAGGCTTTTGCCTTCTCCCATATTATCCCCCGTGATATCGGTACTGCAGGATACATTATGCTCTCAGGGACACCCAGGCATGTCTGTTCCCTTCCACTGCATGTTCACAGGTGTAACCAATTTGAAAAGTTGAAATACTGTATTTTTAAAGCATCTGTAATTTAATTTCTGTAGTTAAAACTGTGGTTGTGGTACACAAAAATGGCACTGTCTCACACAACAGATCTTTTTCCTGTGGGTGTTATGAGTTACATTGCTTCATTCTACTGATTAAAGTGTTTTATTCCTGTTAACACTGCATGGTCATTACATCGTATCCTAAATCACTGAAAAAGGGTTCCGCTGTTTAAAGAAATACATATACACACACTAATACTCACTTTTTAGTGTCAAAATACATTGTATTGTGTACTAATTACCATAATACTTTGCTCTTGCATGGCACCTTTCAACCAAGAATCTCAAAGCTTTTCCAAAGGAGGGTAAATACTATTATATTAATTTACACATGGGGAAACTGAGGCACAGAGCCATTAAGAGACTTAACCAAAGTCGCACAAGTACTGGCAGAGCAGGAGTCAACAGCAAGAGTTCTCCTGACTTGTATACTTGTGCTCTAGCAATTGTATGACACTCCCACCTGGTAGTAACTAAGAATGGGTGAACCTGTTGGAATAAATAGGAACAGGCCCAAATTTTTGCCTCAGGCTTGAACTGAACAGAAATTTTTTCGAGAAGCAAAAACCATCATTAAACTTTTTTTTTTCTTTTTATAAAATTTTCTCACGCTTCTGCACTTCCTGATTTAGGGTTGGACAGGAACCAGAATATAAATACTGAAATACCATGAGAAAGGTTATTCTTGTGGTATTTTCAACCAGACTGAAAGTGTGGTATCCTCATGAGAAAGCCTGGCCCAGCAAAATTTCCAAACCAGAGAGGTTCCCATAAATTCACATAAGCACCATTCAGACTGTTTGTGAACTGCTGACTCTTTGGACATTTATATCCACTCATATGTTTGAGAGAGGGAGAGAAATAGAGAATTACTCTGCACATCAGATAACATGATTCTGGGACACTCCATGTTTTTGTGCACCTGATAGTACCTTGTTATATCTGGGGACAGGAGCTTTAAATATGAGGGGTTGGGCCATTGCTGACAGAAGAGTTCAGGCAGAGAAGCAAGCTAGAGCGGGAGACAGCGAGAGGACAGAAGGCTCTGGGAATCTGGGATAGTTATTTATGTGCTTGGTACCAGGCCCGAACAACTTTTTAATGGCAGAATGATACAGCTGGAGTAAATACGTTTGTCTCTCACTCTTACTAACTAACCTCTCAGACTGTATTTATAGTGTGGGATTTTCATAGTAAGTACTCTGCACTGGCCTAACTCTGCTCGCACTAAAGTCAATGGGAGTTTTCCTATTGACTTCAGTGGAAGGCATCACACCACTTCATGGTTAGAGCTGGCCAAAACAGGCAAGACAAATTGCAAACATTTTTGCAAACTGTTTTTCTGTTTTTACTCAAAATATATTTTTGCCAGACATTTTTCTACCAGCACTGATAATGTTGCACTGCTGGGTGGCAGAGGGCCTTTTTTATTGGAAGATCTGAAGTGAGTTCTAAGTTGTGGAGAGGGATGCCAAGGAAAAACAAGAATACTGAGCTCCCAACTGGGAGAGCAGGAGAAGTAAACAGTTTTTTTTCAGATGGTCTTACAGGTCAAGGTGTGTGATGAACAGTTCTGGCTCTTTAAAATCCTTCTGTCCCACAAAAAAGGGAGGGTCCTTTTTACAGGAACTCATTGTTATTCAATTAAATTCACTTTGCATGGCGGAAAGAATTTTATACAGTCCTAATTCTTTCTGTGGTGTCCAATCAAATGGATTAGTGGAATGAAATGTTATACTGGCAATAGATACATTTTAACATTTCTTTGGTATTGACTTCTCTCTATTGTATTCATTCCAACTAGAACGTCTTTATAGTTCATAGCCACATGACACCTAGTGATCTCACAGGGCATTGCAGCTCATCATTTTTTTCTAACGTACCTCTGTGTTTGACAGGTTATTGTGTACTAGAGTGGGTCGGAAATTTTCAGACAAACTGTTTTTTTGCCAATTTGTTGAAACTGAAACTATTTGTAAAACAGATTTGGCTTACACAAATCTCCGGAGTTGGAAAATGTCTGGGGGAAAAAGTCTGGAGATCATGAAGACATTCCATTTCAACATTTTCAGACTGGAAAGATTCGAATATTCAAGTTAAAATTATTTTTCATTTGGAAATGTTAGGAAGTTTAGACTAAAAAAAGGATAAAAAGTTCAAATTTAAAACAAAATGATCAAAAAGAAACGTTTTCATTTACCTAAAGTGATTTCTTTTTCATTTTGTTGGTTCATGAACATTTTCAAAAGTTTGACTTTTCGTTCCCATTTGGGAAGGATTTTTTTTTGGATCTTGAAAATTCTCACAGGATGGGCAAACCCATTTCCATCCCAGCAGTAGTGTGCTTTGCAATGCCTGCTGGATTCCTGGTTTGGATTTTGGAAGAAAAAATTTGAATTGACTTAAAGAAAAAACCACCCCCAGAAAGATATTGTTTGCAAACGCAATAATACGGATAAAATTGCCAATTGGGTACGGGCGTGTGAATGCAGGAAAGCATAGTGCACAAGTGTAGATGGAAGTGCCATTTGCTTTGGAATGTGAACAATTTCAAAATGTTTCCATTTTCATTGCTAGCCAGTCCTTCACAACAGACATGCTCCTCCCAAAATATCTGCCCCAAAACAACTCATTTCCACACTGCTAGCATCACTGTTTTGCAAACAATCATGCCCCACACGCAGTCAGCAGAATTGTAAGGTTACCCCTCTGTATTTCTGTTACATTTGCTCATAAAAGAGGCCTTTATTAATGGTGCAGGAACATGGTAGCATTACAAAAGGCTGCAACTCCAGGAAGCCTGATTTCCGGAATAGAGTTATGTCCCTGGGATCCAGGCCAGTGGAAATTACAGTGAATTGAGGAGATTAAAAATGCTGTGACTCCAGTACAAGGACTTGTATATCAGCTTGACTGCCATGGCTGTTGCTAATTACACTTGCTTTTGGATTCAATCTTTACCTAGGAAAGGGCGGAGGAGGAGCTGTTAGGAATTCCAAGCCAATTGGGCATTAAGAGTCTTCCATTTAAACAAAACTGTCAAATTCAGCTAAAAAACGTCCTGTCTGGTTACATAACCTTAGCCATTTACCCGTCTGCTTCAAGTAGCCACCTTCATGATCATGCTATGACTGGAGAGAAATTCTTGTATTCAACCGACAAAGGAGAAGAAGGGGACAAACCATTACCAACCACTCCCATGCCCATTATCCCAGAAACTAAAAGACTCTGAATCAATGATGGCTCACACTAGGCCATCAAAATTGATTTATCAGGCCCACTCAGCCAATAGGAAGCAATCATAGTCCAGAGTCAGAGACACAATATTAGTAAAGTCTAGACAAAAGGAAAGATGATGGGAGAAGAACAGCAACATGAAAGTGAGATGGTTTGGATGCTACAGGAGTGCACTTGGCAGATCAGGTTTTTATTCAGACTAAGTTCTTTGGGGCCAGAGACTGTGTCACATTTAGTAATAATAATATCTAATAATGCTTCAGGTATTGTTACTCTTTGAACAGAGTCTTCCCCTGTATCTCTCTGGTCTCATTGGTAGTGCTTATTTCACCAGATTAGGTGGCACCTTTACACATTTCTGACCCACACGTTACTGACGTTCAAATTCTAATACTCTTTTCTCCTGGTGTGTAGGACCTTACCATGGCCATAGTTCCATAGGAGAAGATGGGACTACCCCTGAAACATTGGGAAAATCTGACCCCTACCTTTTAGTATTGTGGGGCCAGATGGAAAACCCCTTCCTCACTCTGAATAATATCTTCTTCCAGGAACAGCCCTTTGAGACCAATGGCACTAGTCCTGGAGGGTTAGATTAGGACTCAGATTACATGCCCATGCTAGGGAAAAAGAGGGGGCAAGAATTCTCCTTGCTCGCTGCATGGACTGCATCGATCTTAAGAGCAGACTCGTAGACAATTACTTCTTCTCCTCTTGGAGAAAGTGGATGGGGAGTGGACAGGGATGGGCAGCAAATAGGCAGAGCCTTGGCTCCACTGCCTTCTCACTGACTAAGAATAGCTGAGCTAGCACTGCGTGAGGAGTAATGTATTGTTGGTATAGTCCAGCAGGAAGTTATCGCCCTGCTGGTACAAGGAAGACTCAGGAAAGAAACTGTAAATCAGGTGCGTCAAAATGCCTCTTGAGGCTGCTCCTGGTTGGTGCAGTTGATGCATCACCTCTTGTTCAGGGCTGTACCTAAAGTCGCAGTCAAACCCTGAGCAAGATGCTATTCAGTCTGAGTAAAGAATCTGGTCCTCAAAGAATATTTCCACATCTTTTGCAGGTAATATTCCCCCCGCCCCACAAAAAAAGACCAGATCTTTATATTTAGGGCCAGATTGTCAGCTAAATTGACATAGATCCATTGACTTCAATGGAGATGCACTGATTTGCACTGGCTGAGGATCTTGCCCCATTGGCCTTCAGAGGATACATCAGTATACGTTAAATTAATGCTGGCAATCCTAGAGCTCCAAGATAGTGCTGTTCTGTTTTCTGTCTCCCTCCCCCATCTCCTCCTATAAAAAAATCATAACTTTTCTTTGCTCCCTTATTTTAAGCCTGATCTCATCAATGACCCTCTAGGGGTGAAAGAATGAAAGAATCGGCAGAAAAGATACTTCAATTTCCTGAAAGGTCAAGTAACCATGGACCCCCTCGTCCTCTAATAGATTGAAACAGAGGATGGAGGAACAGTAGGTTTTAACCTTTTTCTTAACTTCCCAGGACAGAGGATTTGAAATGATTTTTATTTTCTTTCAAGTAATAAAAAGCAGCTTTTTAAATAAAACAAGGAGGTCCTGGGAACCTGAAAAATTGTTTAAGAAGTGGATTGACTGTCCCCGAAAATTCAAGCAAACTGTAGGACAGCTCACAGCTGCAAAGCTTTTGTGTGATGAGACTAGAATGATTTTTCAGGGGAAGGGGGAGGAGAAGGAAGGAAAACCAGCCATCTTAGATCACTGAGATCTAGCCTATGATTTAAAACTGTCCTTATCCTAGGTTGACACTTCCCATGACGGTTTTGTCCCAGAGCTCAAAGGGAACCTCATGCTGCTATCACTTGCTGATGGAAAACAGGAATATTTAACTGTCAATGATAACAAATAGAGATTTCATTTTAGAGAGGGGGTCTCTGGGACATTGCCATTCTTTCTGATGCTGCCTTCCTTATTGACTCAGCTCACTGAAACATCCTCAGCACAGCGGGGCTTGGAGAGGAAAATATCTGAGAAAATTCAGACTGGCTGGAAAGTAAAAAAAAAAAACCCAGACAAGAAATTAAATATATTGCTGTATACATGAAATAATCATACCTGGTTATCTGTGCACATTATAAATATATAGAATATGTTGTTACTTATTCTTTATTGAGTTCCAACTGGGTTCTCCGAGCTGTACCAAAGAAGACTTGGTCCCTATACCCAAGAGATTATATTTTGAAATAGATACATACTAGGTCATTTTTTCTTTCAGTTACATGTGCATAGCACTAATGATGTCAAAGGGTAGAGCCCTGCGCAGATACAAAATTTGTATCCATATCAGATCTGCGATCCTCAAACATGGTCTGTGGATATCCGCAGATTTGCAGGGCTCTATCAATGGGGCTGCCGAATGCATGTAAATGACAGTAAAATTTGGCCCCTCGGTATTTGTGTGTGACATCTCACACATATACACACCATATATGTGAAAGTGATATCCTTGTGATGCTTGCATCTATACTGCACCTTTGACCACCCTTAGCTGCACTCTACTTGCTTAACCATTTCTAACGGGACTGCTTTGAACAGTCCAAAACTCTGCTCATCTTCAAACAGCTGCCATTATTATTATTTTTTGTAAATCAACCTGTCAGAGGAAATGTTTCCTTCTTTCTTCCCAAGCATGGAATTTCTCCAGCCTGGGTTGTCAGAAGGGCAGTATTCAGCCCTTGAACTGGCACAGGTTTAAGGTCTGAAACCTTTGCAGCTTTTCAGTAATGCAGCCATGCCAAATCCATGCCAATAAAACCCTTTGCCCCATTATGGTGTATTCTACATATGCTACAGATTTGATAGAAAAACTAATGTAGGGATGTTTTAGCGAGGTTTTAAAAAAACATTTGGGGACTGTTTTTCATACCCTTCTGACTGTAAAGCCAGGTGCTTTAGGGTATGTCCACACTGCAATTAAACACCTGCAGTTAGCCCGTGTCAGCTGACTCGGGCTCGTGGGGCTTGGGCTGCGGGGCTGTAAAATTGCAGTGTAAACGTCTGGGCTCAGGCTGAAGCCTGGGCTTGTGGCTCTTCCCCCCTTGTGGAAACGAGACCAAATGTCTAAACTGCAGTTTTACAGCCCAGTAGCCCAAGCTCGAGTCAGCTGACACAGGCCACCTGTGGGTGTTTAATTGCAGTGTAGACATACCCACAAGTCTAATTGTGTAGGGCTCAGGGGAAGCCATACAAGCTCTATAAATGATCTAAAATAACTTTTCTGTACCTAAAGTGTTATGATTTTAAAGTCTGTTATGTTAGGAGCGTTAGACACCCTTCTGTCTTAAGAAACCATCACAAAGTATCCTCAAATGTGCTGAGTACAAACCCGCTCTTTTATTAGAAAGCCACCTCAGTTAGGCAACTGCTTTTTCTCCTTCCCTAGATCACTTAAGAATGCTTTTATTCTGTCTGTTTGTAAATACTAGAGGAATGGATGCTTGTTCTACTGGTATCCTGTGGCCTTTATTAACATTTAAGGAAGGTTGGCCATAGAGATGAAGAAAACCAGGTTGGAAAATGTTCAGGTGCCATTGTTTCGACTACAGACTAGGACACATTTTTTATACTCAAAGCCCTACATTGTGTGAGCTACAATCATGTTCTATGATATCAGTTCCTGAAAGCACTCTTACCCAATGCTGCAGTTTGGGGGATTGACCTCCTAGCATTGGCCAGTATTGATTAGTTAGTAACGCAATGTCACTCTCCCAGGAGCTGCTCTTTTAGAAGTGATACTTCTGGGTGTTTTGTAAACACATAATACCCCTAATCTTGGTGTTTCATTGGCTTCTGGTTGAATCCTATATTCGGTTGAGAGACACCTTGCACCCGGATCAGAAGGTTAAGTAACTCATTCTGGCTAAGTCTAATGATCCCAGTATTGCCAACCCCAATCAGTCAAAAATCCTGAGTCAGGTCCCAAAAATCAAGAGATAGGCTTAAAAATGATGAGATCTTTAAAAAATAACAACTTTTTCTTTGCTTTGGGTTTTGAATCTGCAGGGTGCCCTCAGTTCATGTCTCCAAGCTTTTCTCCACAATCCTGAGGGCTAGAAACTTACTTTTTTAAAAAAAAAATACATGCAGATATTCTCTACTAATCACATGACTCTAGGGGCTGTGGTATCAAGAAATGCTCCAAATGTTTCAAGATTTAGGATAAAATCGCAAAATTTGGCAGCACTGTGGTCCCCAATTTGGGACATAATGAGAAAAGAAACTGAATACTGTTGAAAAGGAAAGAGAAATAAACAGAAGAATGTGGTGTTAAACTTCATTTGGTTTTTAGATTTGATGTATTTTTCTTTTTAACTTCTTTTTAAAGACTTTATTATTGGTTTAATTTCCTTCAATGCGTTCTACTAGTGATGTCACATTTTGACCATAATCTTTTAGTCAAGCATGAACCAGAATCTCTGTGGGTTCCCATCCCCAGCAGTCTTCAAGACTAAATAGTTCAATTCTCTCCCCTCATCTGCTGCTAAAGAAAAAGAAAAGAAAAGAAAAAAGTAGGAAATTTGGATCCTTCTAAGTCTGGCTTGAAAACCTTGCTTGGGTGATGATGAGTGACTGTGTCATTCCAGATGACATTTGAGTTTAGAATAGTTAGAGTTAAAACCCACTCTGCAGTATACTGCAATTAGCAATATCATTTATTCTAATTCTAGGGGAATGGAAGGGTTGGATTAATGATTTGGGAGTATGTATTAGAAGTGCAGATTTAAAGCAAAACCGCTAGTTTTACCATGCAAAGATTATCGGATGTGTTTTAAATAGCTAGAAACCACAGTGCACAAAAGGTAAGCTGCTCTCCTGGTAGTTCTGGAGGAATTCACGAAAGGCAATTCAGCTCACGTTTCTTCTAAAATGCCTTCAGAATAGACAGCCAAATCCTGCTCTTGTTTACACTGGAACAACTGAGAGTCAAGGCCCCAGTCCTGAGCTCTCTATGGGCAGCCTCCTGGTCTAGTACAGAAGTTACCCAGCCGGGTCGACATACATGGGTCAGTTAATGCATGACATGCTAGGGCACATTAGAATTTACACCCCTCCAGTGCATACTAAGGCATCATGTAGACAAGCCTTTGATGGTCTGTACCTGTTTTGAGGGTGTTGGGGAGCTCAGTTCACTAGCAGTTGCAAAATCCTTTGAAATTCCTAGATGGAAGACGCCATATATACATGCAACATATATTTTAAATGGGCCATATCACATCATTGGTCTGCAAGCAGAACTTCCACCGAAGACAGGGAGAGCTTCTTCACACAAAAGTGATAACAGCCAGGGCTGTTATAAAACAGAAGACCTTCAGGCCCTGTTTAGCTCAGAGGCACAGAGTACTGTAAACAGTAAGGGCCTGATTCTGACCCTCCTGCTCAGTGGGCACAGAGCTCTGCCAGTGTTCTGCAGCCTGGATGGGCTCCATGCCCATGGAACAATAATCACAGCCAGAAATGGCAGGCTTGCCTGGGTTGTGATGGCAACATTTAAGACCAGTATAAGGCAGTGAGGTTACTGAGGAGTGATGCTGGGGATGTCCACCTCCACAGCTCCAGCATGGGGGGCAGGTTTTGCCACAGCAACTCTATAGAGGGGTAGCCAGTGAAAAATGGGCCACCACAGTCTGGCCTCAAATAGCCAAGGCTGACAAAGGATGGGAGGGGAAATATAGGCACAGAAAGGTGAAGTGACTTTCCTGAGGCCACACAGCAAAGCCAGGAGCAGAATCACGTCTCCTGGCTTCCCATCCAGTGCCCTATCCCAAAGCCCCAAACACCTCCATCTTCTACTGTACTCAGTGAAAGAGAATCCCATGGCAGTGATTAACACTAACTGCTGTATAAATCACCATGCACAGTTGGCCCTGGCTAAAACAAGCTAGCCCCTCTTGCCCTCCCACTCCACTGGCCAGGACTCGGAGAGCCGCTAACATTTCACAAGCTTTGTCCTTGTATTGCTTGACATTCCCTGTCATCCCTCCTCAAACTGGTATTTTGCTTTCTCAGCATCTTTCCCTCAATTCATACCCATCCTGCTCACATATGCACACGATGCATTGCAAAGAAATTCAAAACTAAAATGCAATATGTGAATTAAATGAATTATCCAGTTAATTGTAACTTCATCACATCTGCTATTGTTTCTCAGGCTCTTCAAAAAAATTTAAAACACATTTTTTTAAAAAAAGGCAAAACAAAATACAATACAAGATCCCCTGCCAGGGCAAACATGCAGCATGTTATGAACAAGTAAGACATCTGGTTAAAGTAAACTGGGGATGGGGAGGAGAACTTGAGACACTGAACACAATAACAAGAGCAAGGGAGAATAATGACAAGAAGAAGTCCCAAAGAATTCCACTCCCACTCTGGGCCAGAGGCAGGGCCCTTACGGCAGCGCAGGGATCTTTCATTAAAGTGGGGAAGGAGTTAACTGGTCTGAAAGTTAAAAAAAAAAAAATCAACCCCAAATCTCGTTTGCAATCAGAGGTGGTAAGGGTGGGGATGGGGAGAATTAAATCTATGACTAAACATTTTTCATGGCAACCGAAGGACAGCAATTAAGAGATAAATTAATGCTCTGGCAACACTTCCTGTTTTGAAGGATGCAGCAGTGGGTAACGAAGGGCTGTGTTTGGAGTGTCTCTTGCAGAGCAGAGCTCCCTGCTCAGACCCCGCTGCAACAAATTGGCTCTCCTGTTCCTGCAGGAAATGGATTTAAAAAATCTTTGGCAACCTTTGTGCCCCCTTTCTCCCCAGGGCTGTTGTCAATTGTTTGATCTCTCTCCCACCCACCTCCCAACTCTTCCCATTCCCCTCCCTTCGGGGCTGAAATCTATTTTCAGCACTCTGCACTTGAAAGGCGTTAAAAGTTTTGTTTTCAGCAAAATATTTCCTTGGGCGCTCCAGCCCTCTTCCCTGCCCTGCTCCACGGATTTGCAGGTTACATTTAATCCCTTAAAATGAGTCAGACATATCCATTAAGAATATGCAATCATCACTCACATAGGGCCAGATTGTGTACTTTGTGTCAGTGGCTAGGCTTCTCATGTGGCAGTCAGGAGACGTGGCTTCCAAGACATGTGCCTCAGTTTACCTGTGTGTAAAATGGAGTCAGCAACATTTTCCTTTGTAAAGTGCTCTGAAATGAAAAGGGTAAAGTAGTATTAGTACTTTTATTTATTTCCTTGCCCCCTGCCTTAAATAGTTGGTGCCTCAAACTGCCAAAAGTAAGTAGGTTTGGCCAGCACTCCCTGCCCCAAACAGCTTCCATTGAGTGTGATGGGTTTACTGAACCGCCCTTCCCCTGAAAGGAAATGTCCCAGCTCCATTTTAGTTTTGATTTCAATAAATATGAAGATTTAGAAATGATGGAACCTGGAAATAGCTCAGTCAGTGCTTCTCTCTCCTGATTTGGCTGCTGCTGCAGCAGAGGTGTCACCATGGGAAAGGGCTGAACTGTCAGTGGTGCCCCCCCCCCCCATTACTCAGGAACACAAACCAATTTCCTTAGAATCTGTGCCCATTTCCTCTTTGAATAAGCTGCGAACAAGGGTTTCCTCACTGCCTCGGTATCCCACCCATATCCTCCTGAGCCCTGCCTTCCAATCTAAACTGAGCATTAACTCTTCAGGGACAGGCTGGGCCAGAAGTTTTCCCTGTGCTCAGCTGGGAAGGTCTAGTCAGGTTAGCTTTGGCTGTGCCAGAACAGAAGGGGAACCTTAGCCTGCATGAAAAAAACAATCTTAGAGGGGCAAGAAGACAGAGCTCATTTTTGATTTCTCTATTTTTTGAACCGCGGGGTCTGTTGTGTATAGAGGGTCCAAACTATTAGCTGGAGTGTGTATAGAGAGAAGTTCTTACGCTCAGCAATACTGCTCCTTAAGCTTTCCAGTGAACAGATCTATACAGAGATCCCGCTCAACGGATCACAGCTCCTCCATTGTACAAACTGTATTCACATCAGAGTAGACACCGTTCTTGTATATGGGATCTGTTCATTCACACATTGTGTATCCAAGTTTGCTGTAGCTGCAGTTGTTGTTTTACCTTAATGCGACCAAACTGTTTCATAAGCCACAGGCTATGGGCCAAGGCCTAGCCCCTGCGGTGGATACGTTGTGCTACTCTGGCAGCATGATGCACCTGGAAAGCTGGCTTTCCCTGCTACCTGAGGACTCCCTGGCATGGGAGATCTTTAGGAGGCATAAGGCTGGTGTCGGGGGAGTAGCAATCCCTGGCTGATGCAGGTCTAACGCAGCACTGAGGCTGCTTTAATTTGTGCCTCACGGTCGGCCTAGTGTCTGGCAACCCTAGGCTGCAGGGGACTCATAAAAGCTGCTTTCACACACACACCTCCCCTCTCCGTACCTTAGCTGCACTTCATGCAGCAGGGCCAGGACTGAGGATCTGGCCCTTTGCATCAAAGCAGGAGACTGGTCAAAGAATACAGAAGTTGTTTTTGATGGTTTGATGCCATGGGTGAGTGGGAAGCTTGGGTTCTGGACAGAGCTGTTGTTTCAGTGTCCTAAAGCCAACAGAATCTCACCATGAGTGCCCCCAGGCCTGAGTTCAGCAGGGCAGCCTTTTCCATCTGGTTGGTACCAAGTTGTTCCACAGCACATACCGTCTTCCGGTCCCTCAGGAGTAATCCCACGGCACAGGGCTCGGGGGGTGAAGCAAAGAGGGAGGTGAAGCAGTAAACCCCCTTCCTCAAATTCAGATTCAACCAATGTTTTGCTACTGAAGAATCCTGTACAGTATCTTGATGGGGTCTTTCATGCAAGTCAGGAATTCTGTCAAATGCTTCTGGAGTAAGGGGGGGCTAGTTTCTCTATTCAGACATTCTGCTGAGTCCATGACTGGCTGCGGTGGTAGCTTCTCCCCACTCTGAACGTGTGAATCTATAATAAATGGTTCCAAACAAAACTCCAGATGCCAAGACCTCTGAACTTCCAGGATGTTTGAAATCTGGCCCTGAATTTTGCAAGTGGTCTCTCTCTCCTTAGAATGTGCCAAACCAGCACTACCTACCCAAACATCCCTGAAATTTGGGCTATTAAAAATCCAGAGAAGGATTAGCATTTTGCACCTTGGGCTGGATTCACAAGAGGGACTTGGGGCGTGTCTACACTGCAATTAGACGTCCAGAGATGGCCTGTGCCAGGCTCATGGGTTTTCGGTTAAGGAGTTGTTTAATTATGGTGCAGATATTTGGGCTCAAGCTGCAGTCTGAGCTCTGGGACCCTCCCATCTCTCAGGATCCTAGAGCCCTGGCTCCAGCCTAATTCTGAACCTCTACACCACAATTGAACAGCCCCTTAGCTCAAGCCCCACAAGCCTGAGTCAGCTGGCACGGGCCAGCTGCAAGTTTTTAAAGACAGACCCCTAGATGTTGCAGTGTCTAACATTTTTACGCCTTACTGCCTACAGGAATTCACAACTCCAAGTTAGGAATCCAGGCTCAATGTACAATGCATGGGTAGAGTTAGGTGCCTGAAAATGGATTTGCAGGAACCAACCTGCTAAGCTAGCCACTAGGAAATGCTGAGGAGTGGGGTGTGACCTAAGCCCCGCCCTTCAGTGGGCGTTAATCACCTCCTTCCTCTTGGGATTCACAGCCATGAACCCTCTCCTGGAGTTAGGTGAATCCCCAGATCAGGCCCCAGAGGTGAGATCAGTAGGGAAATGCCTATCTTGTGAAGCCAGCCAAGGCGTAGGTACGAGTTAGGTGCTGAGTAGCTTGTCCTCATCGTCAAGACTTAGGTGGATTTGCACATGCCTTCCAACAGGAAAGTAGGTGCCTGAGGATTTTATTGGTGGAAATGTAAGCACTTATGGAATGTAGGTGCCTAGGGTAAAGGGGCAGCTGAGCAGTGGTTTTGTGAGTGCCAGTATTGCCTAAATATTGGCCTTAGGTACCTAAAGGGGCAGTTAGCCATCCGAGTACCCCTTGTGAATCTAGCTCTGTGTGTGTATTTCTAAGATATTGATATGGGTATATCTACTCAGGCAAGTCACTTCATCTCACTGGGACTCTCTTTCCCTTTGCACCCATTGTCTGTGTTCTCGATTTAAATTGTACAGTCTTTGGAGTAGGGGCTGTCTCTGACTCTGGGTTTGTACGGTGCCTCGCACAATGGGGCCCTTTCTCAGTTGGATCCTCTAGGCTCTACCACAATACAGATAAGTAAGAATAGCCTAGGATGCATGTCTTTAAAGATGTGCCTGTGTTTAGACACGTCTATAATCTGTTGACTGCAAAGTTTTGGCGTCTTGCCTAAGGTCCCTAGCAGAATGGATGTTATTGCTGTTCTGTTCTTTCCTCCGAGGTTACAAAGGGTTGTTCTGAGCAATTGCTCATTTGCTGGAGGGATGTCTTGTGCAGAATTCCCAAGACTCTGCTTTGTCAGACTCATCCATCCTATTCAGCATGAATGAAAAGATAGCAAGGTGAGAAAGTGAGGTGAGGGCTGTGGTGTCGCCTTGATGTGGACTATACTCAGATGTACGTCTCACTTTTTCATTAGAACGAGAAGATGAGGCATCTCAGCTTGCCCTCTTCCTAGTTAGGCTTCAGATCAGATTGCATGGCTGATGCGCAATGTAGACAGGAAGAAGATAATGCTATTGGGAAGGGATAATGATTTGGAGGGCACAGTACAGCTGCAGCCCTTAAAGAGGGGTTTCACCCACCCTATCAAAACAAAGATAGGAAGAAAAAAAAAAAGAAGTAATTTCCATAGGTTTCCTAATTTCCTGCTTTCTCACTCTTATCAACCCCAACAGGGACAGGGTCTTCCCATTTTTGAGATCAGGCTGTGCAAGATGATTGGTGGCACTGGTCCAAAAATAAAAAATAAACGAATAAACTGGATGAAAATGAATGTAGGACATGTGGGCTGGCAGCCCTGAAGGAGTTAAAAGAGGAGAGGAGCTGTTTAACATTCACATTGTACACTTGGGATATAAGGGGAAAAAATGCCTTCACCCTTGCAGAGAACCAGAAACATTTCGAGAGCATCGTATTTTCTGTTCTAAATATGGATAAAGGGAGAAGGGTATTTTAGGAAGCAAATGGTAATGATTAGAGTTTTAAGATTTAAGTAGTCATTTAGTCATAAAAGACTGAATTCAAATGCTTCAGAAAAATAGTCTTTTCCTCTCCGTTGATGATAGGTTTCCTTCAAGTGCCATAATTGTTCATCTTTTTTATGAATGCATAACAGACAATGATATGTGATTACATCTCCACCCAGGGCTTCCTTTCTGAAGATCAGGAAGGTACATTTAGATCATTCTGTCCTCTCTGAAAGAAGCTGATTAATTCCTGACCCAGGACTTTACATATATACACAATTCAGTAGATATAGTGATCAGTCTGCACCGTAGATGTCTTTATATAGAGCTATGTACATAATACATTTTGTATGGAATATATTTAGATAGAGTCCTGTTTGACATACAGCCTATGAGCTCAGACAAATGCCACGTGCTAAATTGCAAGTTATAGTCAGGGGCTAAGTGTTATGGGGAACTATCGTAATTGTCAAAAAATTAAAGCTTAGACCTTCTTGTAAAAGAACTGGCAAGAACTAGTTTAGTCCTTTTAGCACTAAAGAGTAATTAGGATTTTTTTTTAAAAAGGGTAATAAAAAAAGAGACAAAGGGACAAAATTAATTTGATAAATGGTGGTGATTTGAGGGTATACCAGGAGCAGTTATTGGAAGAAATACTGTAACTTTTTTTTATGTATGCGTGTGGTGATGTTATGATTGACAGCCTTATCATGAAGAATTATGATGCTGTCTGCTTGCATCTGGGACACCACTAAAAACAGCGAGTGAGCGAGTGAAGGAGAGTTCTTCCTGGTGGAGTGATTAAAATAAAATAGAATAGAAAATTCATTTCAGATTTATGAAGCAAATTCTGTCTCATTTCACTTTGCATGTAGCTTACCAGTAAGTTCAGTAGTTACACAATATGCTTTTATAGGCTCCATTCTTCTCCTTTGGATGGACACAGAGAGCCTTATCCCTGCTAATGGGAGCTTCATACGCACAGGGGAAGGGAAGATTATCCCACTTAATTGCTTTTCCTCTCCAAGTCACAATATCGCATATAAAATTACAAAGCTGTGAAGAGGATGCTCTGTGCCACAACATCGCCGCCAATATCTTGCTGTGAATTTTGTGTCTGTTTTGTTTTGCGAGACCGGTGCGCAAAAATAGCTAATCACAATTTTCCTCTGGGATTCTCCGCCCTCGGGAGAACTTGGATTGCTCATTGGGGGAGGACCTTTAGCTGGTGTCAATTGTCAGAGCACCACTGGCTTCCATAGAACTATGTCCGTTCATGCCAGCTGAGGTGCTGCCCCGGCCTGACTAGCATTATAGTGTTCTAAACCCCTGGGATGATTTGTTAGTTCAGTTGAAACGCTTCTGGTCTGATGTTAAAAAACGAACATGAGAGTTATTTCAGGGCTCGGTTCTACTCTATTCGGGTAGTGTCTGAATTTTTCACACTCTTTGTAATAGTTTTGTAAGACAATGATTTGTTCTGTCAACAATTCTGTTTATCTGTTATAAAAATGTAGTAACGAAGGCCCAAATTCTCTTCTGTGTGGAGATCTGGTTGGCACAGGAGAGCAGGAGAGGTGTAAAAAAGCTGGTTACGATTCCCTTGTTATCACTGTACCTCTGCACTGGCGTCAGCCCCAACTTTGGTGTGGTGTAGGTTAGAAGAGCCTTGGGGCTGTTCTAAATTATGCCACCTGGCCACAGTCCCTAAGGAGTTGTCCACCAGCTGGAGCTACTGCCAAAGTGCAGCCACACCCCCTTCTTACCCCTGACATGCACCTGATGCCGGATGGGAAGGGCTATCATAGAAGCCAGTTTGACAGCTTTATGTGAACTAAGCTCTCTTCCATGCTGGGGGAATGCGAAACTGGCCAGAAATGGCAGTTTTCCAGCCTGTTTATGCCACCAGGAGACCAGAACACAGAGCACCCTAAACTTACAAAGTACTGGGACAGGTCAACTTTAGCAATGGTGGCTGGACAAAGGAGTATACACAACTAGGGAGCAGTTCAGGTGCCAGGGAGGTGTGCTTCATTTCTGCCAGATTACAACAAAACAAGAAATTAGCCTGGATCAAAAGTCCGTGATCCAAAATGTCCAGTGACTGGAGGCTCTGGTTCAGGCCAATATTTAGTTATAAAAAATGTCCTGCATTTCGTCAGACCCTTTCACTCTCCAAACTGCCATTGAAAGGTTTTCCTCAGGCAGCCTGAACTCAAACTACAGAAGAGCCTTCTGCAGACATGCTCCCCATACAGAGCAAAGGGGGCCACCCCCATTTGTTCCTCTTCAGCTCCTCTTCTCTCCCTGAGGTCCTTACTGGTCTGGGTTTATAGTCCATCTTGAAGGAGAAAAGGCTTATTTGTATTCCTCGGTGGAGATGTTGGTGAACCACTGGCTTTTGTCAGTAGCTTGTGGGTAGTCATATGCTCAAATGGGCTCCATTTCCCTGAAAGCCTGGTAGCTTTTGCGATGCAAATAGAGCAGCTCATGCCTGCCAGATTCAGTGTGGGGTCTATAATTCAGCCTTTCCCTACACATAACAATGCACTGTCATATGTGCTCATTCAACATTGTCCAATTCTCCTCTCTCTGGCTTTCCTTTTTGTTAGCAGTAAGGGGCGAATCTGAGAATGTACAACTCCAGCAGGACAGAAGCACCTTCCTTATTGCAGATGACAGTGGGGCTGGTCAAATTATTCTCTGCAAAGATCTAGGGACATTTTTGTTTATTTTTTATGTTTGTAACTTGTTCACCAGCCAATCCTGATTTCTGCTCATGTGTTCATTACTTGCAAGTTCTCACTTAAGCAGTTTATGTGAAAACATTTCAGCTTATGGCATAGATGCAACTTGATCTCTTAGCCGCTTCAGGATTAGCAGTTCATTGTTTGTGGTATGCGATTGGTCAACATAGCATCATGTCTGCTCCCTGAATAGATGAGTGGAATTTTTTGTAAATAGGAAAATAACAAATAACAAATTGATAGAGCAGGTTATAAGCATCATGAGTCATTGCCAGGAAATTCTTAGTAAAGCATAGGTACTTGTATTTGAAACAAGAGCTGGACAAACTGGTTAGGGAAAATAGAGAACCCACTTGCTCCCAAACTCTTTGCTCATTTCCAGAACTTGAATTTCAAAGGAAACTTTTTAAAGTTCTGAAATGTTTGGTATAAAAGTTGTGTTTTTAATTGGTATCCAGCCAGAAGTGAAACTCAGTGGGTCCAATTCTTCCCTCCTGTGCATGAGTATAACCCAAGAGTAACTCTGCTGAAGTCACTGGAATCACATCGGTGGAAAAAAAGCAGAGTCAGGCCTATTGTATCCTAGTACCCAGAGCCAGGATGTTGGCCTTGGCAAACACCAAGAAGGGCTGGGGAGCCTGTTCTCTTGAGATGTACATTTTTATTTCTTCGAGAAAGCTGGGTAGTTCCAAGAAGCTTCAGACAGCACATCCAGCTTGTTGGATGCTGATCTGTACGAGACATAGACCTCCAGCAAAACCCTAATATGGAACCATGTGTGTTTGACTTTAAAGTCAATCAACTGAAGTGCCCGGTCTTAGTCTGCTTCTAAGAGCATAGACAGCAATAGATGCCAACATTTGACAGCTATTCATGGAGACATTTGGAGGGAGCATCAGAGCCACACATTTTAGCGGCATTAAAGCACACAGGCAGAGGAGAGCTTTTTTGGGGGACAGATTGGAACACTTGTCAATATTTTGCTTTTAAAAATTGAGGACTGTCCTTCCCAAATGGAGACAGCTGGTGTGTGCATGAGAGCGATGTACTGACAGCAAGTGTTTTCTAGGAGCATGCTCAGTTGAATTACACCAACCGCTCTTGTCACTCCAGGGGCATCATTTCTACTGCAAATGTGTCCCTGTCCCCTTTGGGATTGACAAAGAAAGGTTCTTTGAGCTAATCACAGTTTCATCTTGTGATAACTATAATTAGCCACTGGGTGCTGCTGGGTCATTTGCACATCAGCATAAAAAAAACCAAAAGGGTTTTGTAACAGAGCAATAACTGGTGGTGTGTCAGGGTTGCTTTGTTAAACAGATGTGGCTCCTTTGCATGAATTACATAGTTTTCAAATATTTGACTAGCTTAATTAATTATGTACTGAAATTAAATGTGTACAATGAAATGAAATGAAATTCCTGTTGTTGACTATCAGTCTGTCTGTCTGTCTGTCCCAAATTGTTTATATTTCTCTCTGTGTATCTCTCTTTCTAAATATTGTAATTCCTGTACAGAACAAACCTGAATGGCATATGCATCAGAGAGGAAAGCTGGCTGCTTAGGTTGAAAGTTTATGCAGTGCTTTTTGGAGAGATCCGGGAGAGGGAAAGAGTAAGAAAATGATTTCCTTTGGGGCTCCTGTCCTGCCTTCCCTTTCTGTTCCTGTCCTCTTAATTTGATCGTGTTTCTCTTGCTTGGAAAAGTAAATAATGATTTTAAATGGGTTTTAATGTTTCCGGCAGGGTTTTTTTTTTTTTGGAATGGGAAGGGAGGGTGAAAGCTGGAACAGGAGTGAGGAGGGAAGGGCTAAACCTTTACATGATTTATTACGAGGAAGACGTTTTCCCGAGAAAGGGCAGAGCAGAGAAGCTGATGGACATTCAATGAGAACTTTGGAGGACAAATATGGGAACACATGTCGGCAATTTTCACAGAGCTCTTCAGATTTCTCCCATGTTACAATGCTCCCTAGCACTCTGCAAACATTAACTAATGAAGCCTCACAAGCAGCAATCTTCACCTGGTGCAAATTAGCATAGCTCCATTGGACTTCAGTGGACCTATGTTAGCTTATGCTAGCTGAGGATTTGGCCCTTGAGATGCAAGTACCTTAATTCTGTGTTTATAGATGAAAAAAATGAGCAGTTAAGTGACTTGCTGAAAGCCAATATCAGTGGCCAACCTGGCATGACAATACCAGTTTCCTGGCTTTCAGACAATTCACTAGGCCACGTTATCTTGCATAATACAAAAAGTCTGGGATAATTAGGGCCAAGTTTTCTCCATTGTATCTTCACTGACTTCAATAAGCTTATAAGAGGGATGAATTCATCCCTTAGGGCAAGCCCATCTTGTACATGTAATGTTCTTGCTGGTTTTGTAGTTTAATACATCAACTAATATTTTGGCTCTGCTGCTATTTTTTTTGTTTTCTGCTACATAACACATATTGTGTATTAAAATAGCAATACATCAAAATGTCACAAGTATTATTCTTTATTTTACCATGGCCAAAATTATGCCCTGTTCCTTCCAGTACAAATAAATAACACTGTCCTGCCCTGGTGGGTTTCTCATCTATTTGCTGTTAACTGTTTCATTCTAGATCAGGCAGGTACATTCCCTCTCAGTGCTGAATTACTGATTAGGGTAAAAGGTGAGATTCCTTGGGGCCATAGCTACCCTTTGCCCTCTGAGCTAGGAACCCCTAACAAAGAGATGCCCTTTGAGGGCCATTAATAATCCTGATTCTGTCTGCGCACCGCAGGGGATGGCTAAAAGAAGTGTCCTTGCACACACTTTGCACAGCCTGCCTAAAGGCCTGAGAGAATTGCAGTCCCAGCACAAACTGTCCCTCAGTTGTGCATGGTATCCCAAAGGGGGAAGGGAAGACTTGATGACAGAACAAGGAGCAATGGTCTCAAGTTGCAGTGGGGGAGGTTTAGGTTGGATATTAGGAAAAACTTTTTCACTAGGATGGTGGTGAAGCACTGGAATGGGTTACCTAGGGAGGTGGTGGAATCTCCTTCCTTAAAGGTTTTTAAGGTCAGGCTTGACAAAGGCTTGACAAAGCCCTGGCTGGGATGATTTAGTTGGGGATTGGTCCTGCTTTGAGCAGGGGGTTGGACTAGATGACCTCCTGAGGTCCCTCCCAACCCTGATATTCTATGATTCTATGACTTGGGCTTATAAACCTGCCACTGTCCTCACCAGCCCATGGAGCAGGACCAGTGTGGCAGGAGGAATATGTGGTAACCCATGCTGGAGTACAGTAACAGGCAAGCTCCTGCATACTGGGGAGTTCTGGAAGACTCCCCAGTGTCCTCCGGCATGGTGTGACTCAGTATTGCCCCTTAATTGGGGCTGTGCTTTAAATTATAAGCTAGGCTATGATCAATTGGAACTGTGCTTAAATTAGAACACATTCATTGCTAGCTCCCAGCATTGTTCCAAGCCCTTCATTCAGCAGAGCACTTAAGTATGTGCTTAACTTCAAGCATGTGCCACGCAATGGGACCTAAGCATATGCCTAAAGCTAAACCTGTGCTTAAGAGTTTGCTGAACTGGTGCCCCCAGTGAGCATTTTCAGGGGATGTGCAGCCCACAGAACTAGATCTTTGGGCTGCATCTCAGTGCTATAATTAGCACACAATCTTTATAAGCTTTTATCCCAGTTAGTGGAATTGAGGCTATTTTTATTATGCATATCAGTGTCTAATCCTGTTAGAATCCTCCTAAGCTGTGTGCCTAAGTAATTATCTCCTGGGTTAGCTCAGTTTGCACAAACCTATAAAAACCATAGAGCCGACACTAGGGTCAAATATGACCAAAAAATATCCAAATAAAATGGAGAGCGGACACGAGGGATTACCAAACTCATGTTCTCAATCCAATGAACCTCTCCCTACCTACAGGCTGACATGGGAAACCATGATGCTGAGCTGCTCCGGTTCTCAGTAGGGGTTATAAATCAGAGGCATCTTTGACAATAAGACACAGCTTCTGCGCATGGAGGTTGGGGAATTACAAGGAACACCGAGCAAAACAAAGCGTTTATTTGAAAACAAATCTTCTGCTTCGCTCGAGATTTCTGCGTCGCCCTTGAAACCTCACTGGAGAGAGAGCACTAGACACAAAAACTCAGCCGCAGGATGACTGTAAATGGTGATTTTGAGAATGTATCCTGTGTTTACCAGACCGGGACCTAGGGACTCGGGTCTCTGAGGAGAATGTTTATACATTAATTAGGGCAAAATGAGTGCAGGGCTGTCATTGACTTCAGCCCTGCAAATGCATCCAACAGGAGAATTTAGTTTAAAAGCACCAACTGGAGTGATATGCTGCATGGGGAGAGGATGTGTGGTAATAATTGGGAAATGAACCATCTACCTCTGCATCTTAGCTTAGCTGCCTTTAGGGGCTAAAGCCACTTGTTATATCAGGGACCTTTTCTGTAGCTGCACCTAGATCCAGTGTAAGCAATGGCGCAGTGCCAAGCAGGCAGGTGCCTACATGCAGGGGGCAGGAGTGTGGAGATATGTAAGTGTAACTCCTGTGATGAAAGTTGGCAAATTATTGACTCTTCTGCTTTTAAGAGTTCATTCCTGTTTAAATGCCAGGGAGCTGCTGAAAAGCATACACTCTGCAGCTGAGCAGTTTCCAAAGGCATGCTAGACTAAACCCCCTTTTAATGTTACAGTACATTTCAAAGGGAATCTTTTTACAGCAGGTTTAACCAGCTGAAAGCATTTGCTTGGCACCCCAGCTCATCTGGTAAAGCGCCAGCTGTTTGTGCTGTATAATGACGCCAGACAATCACAACATGACAGGGTCTGATCCTGCCAGGTGCTAAGCGCTCTCCACTCCCACTGAAGCTAATGGCAGCTGAGGATGCTGGCCCCTCTCAGATGGCTTTGTGTACAACAATTGTTGTGCAATTGCAGCCGTGCTGCCAGGCGTTGCAGCATTTGAGGGAGGGATGGGCAAAGCGGGGTGGATCTTCACCGAAAACTCACTGAACTAACTCTAAAGTCCCAACTTTCTTTGAGTTTACAGGCTTTCCCCTCCTCCCACTTTATAGGTGTCAGTGGCTCCTGGCTTCAACAGAGTAAAGCAGGGCGTTCAGCAGAAGCCCACTCCTTTGCGCTTTGCTTACCTGCTCACCCGCCCCAGCCCAACTTCTCCCCCCACACACAAAAGAAGAGTCTCTCCCTCCATCTCTGCAGAAGTTTAATCTCACTGTGCTGGAGTGAGGGCTCAGTCTTACTAAGATTTCATGATTTCTACCAACGTAGATATTATGGAGCATTTCCTATTAGACTATAAAGGATTATCATGAATAATTAGAACTACGCTAATGTGTGAAGCACATTCTGGGATGCATGATGATTGCTGTTTCAGCTGGGTTTCTTTGCTTCAAAGTTAATTTGCAAACATCAGTGCCTTTGCAACAGGCCTCCCTCTCAGTCGAGCAAATTACTGAGGTTCTGCTCTACTGGACACACCCCGAAGGAGCTTGTTTTCAGGAGATTTCTAGACCAGTTTCAGTATTGTCAGCCCCAAGCATTCAAAAATCATATGTCAGCCCCCTGCTCCAAATTACGAGGTTGGCTTCCAAATCATGAGTTTTTTAAAAAAGTAATATTTTGGGGATCTTTTTATTTGCTGTCTGGTTTCTGCACCTTTGGGGTGCACTTGGGTCACATTTTCAAGCTTTTCTCTGCAATCTGTAGGGCTAGAAACATACTTTTCTTTTCAATGAAAGCTGAGATACTCATCTAATCACAGGACTCCAGGAGCTGGGGCTTTATGAAAAACACCAAATATCGATAGACTCCTGATAAAATTTGCAGGAGCTGGCAACACTGCAGTTATCAGACCGAATAGATGCAGAGTAGGGGTGCACCCAAACCCAATCACTATATGCAAGCTTTCCTGAACAGTGGGAAAGTGCTGATCATTTGATGAGGACCATCACAAAACAATCTATTGGGTCCCCCTGGGAATACCCTGGCCCTCTGCAAGCAACACAGAGTTCCTTCTGCTCTCTCCTCCCCAACAGGAGTTCCCAGCAAGGGAATGGAGTGGCCTCAGGGGACCCTGCAGCAGGGGTGCAAGTTTGGGCAGCCCTTAGTGCTGGCTTATCCTGAGCCACGGGCCAAACTAGCAACCCCTGAAAAGGGTTAGCTCTGTCCCTGCACTGGCACTTGTGCCAACTCTTATGTCAGGCCAAAAGTCACGAGTGGTTAAACTGTGTATTAACCCACTGCACCACCGAGCCCTGCTTTTCAGTTGTTAAAAATACACATCTATATTTGCATGATGACATCCAGCTAAAGTCTGACCAATATAGAGCATGGCATCATGCTGAGGTATCAGGTCTTATGCTCATGTTTATTAAGGGCCTGATCCTGATCTGAAACTGATGCAAATCAGAAGTAACTCTGTTCAAATTAATGGAGTTACTCCCGGGGAAAACCACTGGGAGAGCAGAATGAGGTCCTAAGTATTTCAATGCAGAGTCACACTTCCATTCCCAGTATGGCAGGAAAATAGATTCCACACCTAGGTTCATGTTTAGTTTGTACAGGATTGAATTATATTATAGCCATAGGAAAAGGTACAATACTCTAGTCCACCTGACCCTCCACAGGGATAGGATGTGTTGGCCTACAGAATCAAAATTCTGTAGCAGTTCCTTTAGCCAGGAACATGTGATAAAAACATGTATATAATGTATATGAAATGCAGTAAGAAGTGAATTTTGTTAGTTGTGGTGGTGGTGGGGACAGGACAGGAAAGCAGCTGCACGATGGCACATTTTACTCACAAGCTGGCTTACTTGCAGGGTCACCATGGTTTGCAGAAGTAGCACCTTGCAAGTAGCGCCTAATGCAATTTGCAGTTTGAAGCCGCACATCTGGAATAAAGCCTGGTTACAATTTAATGATCTGTGTCTGAACATCTCAGGATACTACAAAGCATTACACTCAAGATCAATGCATTATGGTCTATGAGGTTAAAAAAATCCACTTGTAAAATAAAACAAAACTCAGAACCCAGTCAAAATACAGATTTATACAGTCTTGGACCCCATCCTGTAGTTCTTCCAGGCATGTAAGTCCCACTGAAGTCAGTGGGATTTTTTCACAAAAAAGGTCTGCAGGATCCAACCTTTAAAATGGCATCAGTGTGCCTTTGCATGAAGCTTTGCAGTGGATTCTATCAGTTTTCCTATAACTATAGAACAAGGATTGTGTTCATCTATTGCATGACAACTAGGGTTTTTATGGCGCACACTCCATTTCTAGTGGTGGGAAGGACTGGGTGCCCCTTTAGCACCAAACAATTAATTATACTCCCATTGTAAAGCAAGGCAAATTAAACATAAGAAGAAGAATGTCTATTGCCTGGTAAAGTAGGCACTTTAGAAACAGATTTTAAAACATAAAAGTAGAAACACAATAAAACTGTTAGTAAAAAGCTAAGAACTGCCTCTTGTAACATGTCCTGTAGGCCACTAGTCTTGGGCTCTACAGGGGAGTGAGTTCCAAAGGTGTAGGCATTCCAAGGAGAAAGTCCTTCCCCTGGGCATGGAAGACCAAATTCTGCTCTAATTTACACTAGTCAAAATTCAGGGTAACGTCATCTACTCCAGATTTAGACCACCATAACTGGGAGCAGAATCTGGCACAGAGAGTCAGACCTCACAGCCGTAAATGAGAGTAAACGAATTCAGTGGAGCTATGGTCATTTACACCAGCTGAGGCTCTGGCACAGAGCCTTTCAGCATACAGTTTGACAGCAAATGCTTACACTGGTGCAATTTACCTTAAGCAACTTAGAACAAGGTAAGAGCCCTGTTGTGTGCTGGTAAGGTATGGAGCACATGTGTTACTACACCGATGTCGAGACACCACTGCAAACGCCCCTCCTCTAGGCCAGCTGTGGGGCAGCGTACAGTTTTGCTGAAAATTAGTTTTATCCCCACAAACAAAGCTGGTGCAGACACCACTTTAATCCGTTCTTCCAGATGCCATCTTGTGCCAGCAACCACAGTTCCCACCTTATCTGAAACAAGTCACAGACAGCTCACCTTCATCTAGAGCCCAATTCCCCCCCCCCACACCCATGTTAGGGGTCTCATTCCCCTCCTACATCAGGAGGTAATTCAAGTAATGCCACTGAAAGAGCAACTCCATTCAAATTAATACTAGTGCGAGAGAAGAATCATACCCTAGGAGAGCAATGAGAATATAAGGCCTGGCTTACCCCTGTGATACGCCAGTTTTATGCTAGTGCAATCACATTAGGCCAAATTCTCAGCTAGTGTCAATCCAAGTAGCTTCATGGAAGTGCTTTAAAGCAGCATGTTTCTCAGTGAAAATGTTTGGGGAAGACAGGGAACATAATGCCTTTGGCCTTAAAGTAATGAAAAGGGAAACATGCATGCAGCTAGAGAACTAATCAAGACTCAGGAAGGAGCAGAGCTGCAGTCTTGCTGCACTGTAGACAGGTGCTTGCTTGTGTGTATGTTTCTCTGTGTAGATAGATAGAAAGATGCTACAATATCGTTTCAGATGCTGTGACATGAAAGACAATAAAATCTGGTCTTTGTGAAAACAAACTCCTGTTATCTATTGCAAATGGAACCTATCCTGTAGGTCCTTATTGCCATAAACATTTGGAAGGATCCCTGTTCAGCTGCTTCTTCACTCACTACAGAGGGCTGCACCAGTGCTGCTGTGAAGAGCTGGGGGGTCTACACTTTATAGCTGTGGTTAAGAATTCCAGGGTGGGAGGGGAGCCATAAGAGTTGTATAGGACAGGCTTGCAGAGGGGTGCGGGGGAAGTTCTATTAAATGGAAGCAAGAGAAGCTTGAGATCTGTTAATTAAAGCATGTGCAGATGGTTCATGTTATAGGACATATGTGTGTGCCTCGCCACATGACTGAAATCCTAGCCAATTAATGGTCCAGGATGGCAACTCCAAGCTTGGCGATGAGGGAAATGCGGGAAAGATTTATAACAGAACACAATGAGAAGACGGCATGAGAAAGATGAGGCAAATCATGGGTGGATGTCACATTTTTCATGTGCCAGGCAGTTGCTGAGTGACTCGTTGTATTAAGCTCTTATGATGAGGCAGTGTGGGTGGGCTAGAAGATAAGGCATGGGAGTGGGAGTCCAGGGCACACTTCACTCGGCTGTACCTCAGTTTCCATGTCTGTAAAAAGGGGGAATTTGAGTTTGCCTGCCTTTGGGACATGCTTTGAGCTCAATGGAGGAAAAGTGCTAATTAATAAGGAGCTTAGTGGCTTCATCTGAAAACACCACATTTTGTGGACAGGCTTCTGCAGAGAACTGAAATTGTACCTTCTGCTGTGGGCCAGCAGATATTAAATTTAATGCCAGAGACATTAAATTACATCAGTGCTTTCTACTCTGTGTAGGCTGCCAACCAGCTACCAGAAACAGTTTAAGGTTCCGGTTGCCATCTAAAAGCTCAGAATGACCAAGCTACCTCAGAGACCATTTCTCTTTCCTTCTGACCCAGTAGAAGAGCTGTATTTGTCCAGACCACATAAGCTAGCTTCCCCAAAGGCAGGACTTGCTGGAGACGAGGGCAGGGTGTTCTTAGTCACAAGCCCTCACCTCTGGAATTCCTCCCACCAGAAATATGTCTAGGCACCAGGCTGGTCATATGCACAATGTATGAGAAGTTGCACTTTGTTGTCTATAACTGGCTTTTGGCTCTAGGGCCAGCCAGCCTAATTGCAATATTTTTCTCTTCTCTGTCCTCTAAAGTGTAAAGTGCCCTTCTGTATTTACCTCCTTTCTGGATCACTGTGGACAACACTGCCATCCTGCCTGTCACTCAGGCCCATAACCTGGGCATCATCTTCAGCTCAGACCTCTCTCTATGACCTCACATTCAGCCTTTGTCTATCTCTTGCACATTCTTTCTGCAGAACAGCGTCCTATCCATCCACAGTGCTGAATCTCTTGGTCAGGCTCGCATCATCCTGAATCTCAATGATCCTTTTCTCCGGCTTTGACAAATGCCGTCTTGCCCCACTCGCAGCCATTCGGAATAGTGCCGCAAAGATGGTTTTCCTGGCCCGTTGCTTTGACCATGTCACCTCTCTCTTTTCATCCCTCCCTGGTTCCCCCTTCTCTATCACATCAAACACAAGCCGCTTGTGTTCATTTTCAAGGCCTTTCATAGCCTATCCCAACTCCACCTATCATCTTTCATTCACTGTGGAGATGTCGTCTCCCACCTCCAATCAGCCTATGATGCCAGCTTCCATTGCCCACTTGTTAAATTTTCAAATAAGCACCTTTATGGTTTCTTCCACATTGCCTCGTACACTTGGGAGGAAGGAGCTCCCCGTGATGCCTACAGACGACTTGACAACAATTAGGCTGTTGTGTGTTGAGACCACTACTTATCATGCTGACCAACATAGTCTCTTTGTTTCCTTTTGCTCGTCTGTCTGTGTGTCTCCATCTGTTGTCTACTGTCTTATACTTAGATTGTAAGTCTTTTGGGGCAGGGATCAGCTGTTTGTACAGCACCGAGCACTAGGAGATCCTGGTCCTTGACTCAGGCTCCCAGGCATCATAGTAATACAAATTAATAACAAATAATAACAACAACCGATTCTAGTGATGGGTGCTGTAAAAATGCCTGTGATAAAACAGATAATAAAAATAATGAGCCAGATTCTTAACAGATATAAATCGGTGTAATTCGATAGAGCGGCACCCGTTTATACCAGCAGAGGGTCTGGCCCAATAATTTAGAGCCTCATTGTGCCTCAGAGATTAGTGTGGAAATGGGAGATCCTTGCACAGAGGACATCTCTGCACATAGATCTCCAAGAGATGATCCATCCCAATAACAATGACATTTTACTCCCGCATCCACAGCATTTTAGATGCCATTGTGCGTTAGAAGTTGTGGAATACATGGCCCAGTGTGTCTCTTTCACAATGGTCTGGCTTTGCTTTGGGAATTCAGGGAGAGGCACTAACTTAGTAGTGATACAAACACAACCCAGCAATATGTTTCTTAAAGTAGAATTTTTAGTGCAAAAATATATTCTAAGAAAGTTAGAATAATACAACCTACAATTTATCCTGTCATTGATCTTTGAATAAACCACACAAATATGTTGTATATTTGACATATTCATAATGCAGTAAACTCATGTCATTGGCTCTGAGATTAGCTCGGATAAAAAAAAAGTATCATAGTAACTGTTGTTTGTTTTATGTTAATTTAAAAAGAAAACAATTAAATAATAAAAATCCCCCCAAATCCTGCGGATTAACAAATTATCAGTAAACCTAAATTCTGGGTTAAGATCTGCTGCAATGTAAACCTACCAATACATAAGTGAAAGCACATATTAATGGAGATGGAAATGGACTTTCAGGTTCGTGTATGGCCCTCATTGCCATAGTATCTGAGCATTTCACAATCTTTGAAGATGATTTACATTCTGTGAGGTGACAGATGGGGAACTGAGCCACAGAGGACCAGATTTTCAAAGGCACATAGGGGCCTAAAGATACTGATAGATGCCTACTAGGATTTTCAAAAGTACATAAGCTGGTTAGACACATCACTCCCAGTGATTTCAAGGCACCTATCTGCATCCTAGGCACTTACATATCTTTGAAAGTTTGGCCCACAGAAATTAACTGACTTGCCTAAGGTCACCCAGGAAGTGTGGGTGAAATTGGCAGAGCGTGAAATTGAATGCAGCTCTCCTAAGTCCCAGGATAGGAGCCTAACTACTGGACCAGATCTAACCAACACACAACTCAACCAATGTACAAATGATTAGAGCTGGTTGATCTTTTAAAACATTATTTTAATAAAACTTTTGAAAATGGTTTTGTTATTCTGGTGGATAAAATAGTCTGATTTTTCTGAAGTTTTCTGCTGAAGTTTTTTAATTGACCTTTTTTCTTTTCAGAAAATGAAACTGTTCCATTTCAAAATCAAAACATTTCATTTTCAAAAACATCCAGTTCTGAAAAAATACCAGCGGGTGACAAAGATAAAGCAATCACAACTGGCAATGGAAAAAAACCCCAACCCTCCAAAAAGTGACAGACAAAACCAAAAAAAGAAAAACAATAAGTAAAAATGATAAATAAAACCCCAAGCCTGATATATGGAAAATGGGAGAAACATCTTCATCAAAAATTGGACACTTTCCAGGAAATCAAAATGTGTTCCATTTTCAAAAATAGCTAAATATTGTTTGCAATAGCTACAGTATTTAGGAGAAGATTAAAGAGACTTGAGTCTCTTTAATTACCAAAATTATGAAGGGCACTGTGAACACTCATCAATCCTTATTTTTTTTACCCTGTCTCATAAGTTACCTAGGGCAGTTGTGGAATCCCCATCACTGGAGGTTTTTAAGGGCAGGTTAGACAAACATTTGTCAGGGATGAGCTAGGTTCACCTGGTCCTGCCTCAGGCTGGGTCTACACTACCCGTCTGAATCGGCGGGTAGAAATCGACCTCTTGGGGATCGATTTATCACATCCTGTCGGGACGCGACAGTCGATCCCCGAATCGACGCTCTTACTCCACCAGCGGAGGTGGGAGTAAGCGCCGTCGACGGGAAGCTGCAGAAGTCGATTTTGCCGCCGTCCTCACAGCGGGGTAAGTCGGCTGTGATTCGTCAAATTCAGCTACGCTATTCACGTAGCTGAATTTGCGTATCTTAAATCGACTCCCCCCTGTAGTGTAGATGTAGCCTCAGTGTGAGGGGTAGGGCTAGCTGACTTCTCGAGGTCCCTTCCCGCCCTATATTTCTATAATATGAGAATAATGTGACATAATGAAATTAAGGGACAGTATTTTTCCCTTAAGGGACATCAATCAAAGGAGATCATTAGAGTGTTGAAAGACATTGTGCACAATTTTCAAAAACACCTGTTACTTAGAAGCCTAAATCCCATTGACTTTTAATGAGACATAGGCTCCTAAGTACCTAAATCATTTTTTAAAATAAGACTTGGGCTCCTAAGCTACTTAAGCACTTTTGAAACAAATAGTAATAATAGCAGTAACAATAATAATGACCAATGGTTTGTTAAAATGCCTTTTCATTCCGTGTCAATGAGTCCTGGGTTGGAGCAGTGGAGCTAGAGGAAAGGCTAAAGAAATTAACTGATTGTAAACTGGTGCTGAGCCATTACTAATCTGACATTAACCATAATGAAACCTCCCCACTTACCTTAGCATCTTCAGTTTCCTTTAATTTTTTATTATAAACATATTCAAATCAAGCTCAGAAAGGGCATCACTCAAAAGAACAACAACAACAGCAAAAATCCCCATCAAATCATTTCATGGGGAAATCACATGGCTTTGTGAGTTCAGGTTAACAAAAATTCCCAGTCATGAAGTATTTCATGCTATCACAAGATACTTCTGTAATTCACTTCTTATATCTTAGCCAGACTGAAAAGGGCTTAAAATGTATATTCAATTCCTTTTTAAATTTAAACATATCCTGGTGAGCACAGTGCAAGAAGTTGTAAGAGGGACAGAGAGGGATGGGCACATGAGCTGTTCTGCTCTGTAAAACAAAAATAAGAAAAGACTCTATCATGGCCCATACAGATTAGCTGAATCATCAGGCACTGTAGGGTAGACAGTTTCATAGAACAAATGTAGTTTGCTAGTGAGTAACCTCTGCCCACAACCAGTGGTGCTCAGTACAAGCACAGGAATACATATCCTAGTGCATCATATTGGCAGGATTAGCGCTCTAAGCGCTAACAATAGACTGCATGTATACTTTAATAAGTAAGTAGGCTTTTTACTTACATACATATAGTGTGGCCCCCCCTCCCACCTCAGACCACCTAGGGCAGCTTTGTGCTAGTGGTTTTAGGAAACTGAGACACAGTAAGATGAAAAGGCCAGATTTTCAAAAGAATTCAACACCCAATATCTCCCATTTAGGCACCATGAGTTTTTTGGGACCGATCTCATGATTTTTGAATGTTGGGGTTGGCAATATGGCCACAGCCCTCCTGTGACAGAACTGGGAATTGAATGCAAGTCTCCTGAGTTCCAGGCCGGTGCTTTGACCAAAAGGGGCCTGATTCACCATTGCCCTGCTCCTTGGGTAGTCAATTACAGCACAGCAAAGTGGATGGAAATCACCATTCTTGCAGTTAGGTTGCAATTCACAGCTGCTTGGCACCGGTATGAGTGACTACACAAGGCACATAGCAGTGGTAAATTGGACCCAAAATCTCTCACTGTGGACTATTACTTTGGTTGATGTAGAAAAATGGTGTGACTTGTCGTTACACGCCCTGTCAATAGGTGGTCTCTGATTCCAGAATATTTGTTTATTTCATGTCCTTGGGCTTAACCGTGATTTGGGGGTGAGAGAGCATGTTCCATTAGTGTTTGACTGACACCTGAGCTACAACTGATTTTCCATGCTGGCCAAAATGGCGAGATCAGTGTTTCTCAAACTGGGGTCACCGCTTGTGTATGGAAAGCCCCTGGCGGGCTGGTTTGTTTACCTGCCCTGTCCGCAGGTCCAGCCGATCGTGGCTCCCACTGGCCACAGTTTGCCACTGCAGGCCAATGGGAGCTGCTGGAAGCGACGGCCACTAAGTCCCTTGGCCCGCGCCGCTTCCAGCAGCTCCCATTGGCCTGGAGCAGCGAACCGCGGCCAGTGGGAACTGTGATCGGCCGGACCTGCGGACAGGGCAGGTAAACAAACCGGCCCGACCCGCCAGAGGCTTTCCCTACACAAGCGGCTACCCCAGTTTGAGAAACATTGGGCTAGATGATATAACTGATTTTCAAATGCCAGCTCCATTACCAAAAGATTGGCATTATATTTTTCAAACCTCTCAACACTTAAATAGGGAAACCACAGTGGCATGCTGCTGGATACAAGATAGGGGGATTTATCTTTCTGTGGTTTTCCCACTTTCAGTAAAAAGATTAAAAGCCATTCTTTGACCAAGAAATCATAAGAAACAAAACAGCATGCAATTCGACAACTAACACAGGTTCTATTAGAGAAGAATTAAGGGAAGGTATATTTTACCCCACTGAGGCAGAGATAGCAGGAATTTACTGTCATTTACTGTGCATGGATGTGCAACTTATTCCTCTGATGCTAGGACAGCATTTGTTTGAAGGTCCTTGCATTGCCACTCAGTTCTGAGTCCCTTTGCTGCCTTGCAGGTTTGGTTTAGGCAGGCAGATGTCAGCTACATCACGACACAAAAATGTTAGCGTCCGGAGGAAAAAATAAATGATACGACACTTGTGGGTTTCTTTTGTTTTACAACAGAATTAGCACAATGCTAGATCTCTCTAGCTAGATCAGTGTTTCTCAAACTGGGGTCGCCGCTTGTGTAGGGAAAGCCCCTGGCAGGCCGGGCTGGTTTGTTTACCTGCCCCATCCGCAGGTCCGGCCGATCGCGGCTCCCACTGGCTGCGGTTCGCTGCTCCAGGCCAATGAGAGCTGCTGGAAGAGGCGCGGGTGGAGGGACTTACTGGCCACCGCTTCCAGCAGCTCCTATTGGCCTGCAGTGGCGAACCGCGGCCAGTGGGAGCCACGATCAGCCGGACCTGCGGACGGGGCAGGTAAACAAACCAGCCCGGCCCGCCAGGGGATTTCCCTATACAAGCGGCGACCCCAGTTCGAGAAACACTGAACTAACTGCACCTGCTGTGTTAGCTATATGAGTGATCAGACTGTTTGCCTACATTAGAAGAGTATAGATCCATTGCAGGGTGAGATAACAGATCAGCCTGTGGATGTATAGATTTTAAATGGCTAGCTACAGCCATGGCAGTTGAATGAAATACATACATGAAAAAGGAGTTTCTTCACGCACTGACTCACCAATGTCCTGTCAGGTAATGTTTCCCTTTTTACAACGATACAGTGTGGGTGAAATCCTGCCCCAACTGAAGTTAATGTCCAAACTCCCATTGACTTCACTGAGGAGAGGATTTCATCCTACATATCTCTGATGGCCTTTGGAAAATTTCCCAGGCTGCTTAGGACTCCCCACTCTCCATCTGCTCTTCCAAAGCCCACTGCCTTTCAACATTACTAAAGACACTGCGGAGACAGTACGCTCAGCTTCTCTGTGGAAAGAGCTGAGAGCATCTCACTTTGCTCAACAATGACTCCAGAGTATGACTGTGGCACCAGTGGCTTCTGAAGGGAATTGTGACGGGTTGGATCACAGAAACCCCCTTGGGAGCTGCCACCTGATGTGCAAAGACTACCTCTGCTCCTGTTTTCCCTGCCAGCTCAGGACTCCTGCACCCTGTCTTGCTGAGCCAGACACTCCCGTCTGCTCCAACACAGACCCAGGGTCTGAATCACTTGTCCCAGAGCTGCAAGTTTACCCGAAAACAGCTCACAGAAGTGTGTTTGTCTTTAGCACTCAGATGCCCAACTCCCAATGGGGTCTAAACCCAGATAAATCCGTTTTACCCTGCATAAAGCTTATGCAGAGTAAACTCATAAATTGTTCGCCCTCTGTAACACTGATAGAGAGATATGCACAGTTGTTTGCTCCCCCAGGTATTAATACATACTCTGAGTAAATTACTAAATAAAAAGTGATTTTATTAAATACAGAAAATAGGATTTAAGTGGTTCCAAGTAGTAACAGACAGAACAAAGTAAGTCACCAAGCAAAATAAAATAAAATGTGCAAATCTATGTCTAATCAAACTAAATACAGATAAGTTCCTCACCAGTTCCAGAATGCTCCCTTTTACAAGCTAATCTCCTTTTAGCCTGGGTCCAGCAATCACTCACACCCCCTGTAGTTACTGTCCTTTGTTCCAGTTCCCTTCAAGTATCCTGGGGGGGTGGAGAGGCTCCTTCCTTAGCCAGCTGAAGACAAAATGGAGGGGTCTCCCATGGGTTTAAATAGACTCTCTCTTGTGGGTGGAGACCCCCCTCCTCCCTCCTATGCAAAGTCCAGCTCCAAGATGGAGTTCTGGAGTCACCTGGGCGAGTCGCATGTCCCTGCGTGACTCAGTCTTTACAGGCCGAAGCCATTGTCCACATGGTATCTTGCATGTCTCCAGGAAGACTTCTTATGTGGATTGGAGCATTCCAAGATGCATTGTTCCCCAAGTGTTTCCTGATCAGGTATTTAACCTGGCGAATTCCTTCCTAAAGAAGCTGACCAAATGCCTCACAAAGCTTACTTAGGCCTGGTCCACACTAACCCCCCACTTCGAACTAAGATACGCAACTTCAGCTACGTGAATAACATAGCTGAAGTCGAAGTACCTTAGTTCGAACTTACCGCGGGTCCAGACGCGGCAGGCAGGCTCCCCCGTCAATGCCGCGTACTCCTCTTGCCGAGCAGGAGTACTGGCATTGACGGCGAGCACTTCCGTGATCGATCCAGGATCGATTTATCGCGTCTAGACAAGACACGATAAATCGATCCCAGAAGATCGATTGCTTACCGCCGGACCCGGAGGTAAGTATAGACCTACCCTTAGAAACCAAGCAAGCATACAGCCCATATTCTTAACTGCAAGTAGAAAATGATATATATGTACAAATAGGATGAATAGATATAGTAGACCATAACCTTTACGGAAATATATTACATGGCACAGGCAGCACAAAACATATTCCAGTTATGTCATACATACATTTATAAGCACGCCCCCCCCCCCATAAAGCCTTATGAGGTACACTGTCACAGGAATGCTATGTTGTCCTCGTTGGGAATTGTAGTGAATGTGCTTTGGGAGCTCTCAAGCCGGGAAGTTATAAAGCGGAGGAGAGGGGGAGAAAGAGAGGGTCAAAGGCCAGTGACATACATATGTAGCACTTGGTAGAAAAAAAGTAGGAAACAGTCCAATATTTTAGCAGCTCCTGTCCTGTATAGCACTGCTCTGGTTAAGGGTCTGTTGGCATTTGCACAGTAAGCCCCTAGTGCTAAGAATCTATACCTCAGCTTTTTCTCAATTACCTCAGTCTGATACTGGTTTATAGCACCCCAGATACCATTAAGTTATTGGGGTCCAATTCTGCATTTTACTCAGGCAAATTTCAAAGTCAAATTTAATAGAAGTTTGGCTAGAATAAGGCCTACAGGACTGGGCCCAGGATTCCCCCGCCCCTTAAAATAATCAGTTAATTTGTTTCTAAGAGAGAGAGGACATCACAATGCAGATTTTTATAAGATTTAGATGCTTTTTAATGCTAAATTCAATGGCACCTGGGATTTGACTTAATTTTACAAGTCAAATGTTTCATCGCAGTCCAGTTCCCAGTGAACAGGTGTCTGCATCACAAAAACTCCACCACAGCTGGCACTAATTGGCAAACTTGTTGGCAGAGAGGCCAAGATCTAAAACTGGCTTGGAGAGTGAAATATCCTCTGGCCCATTGCTGTTGTTGTGCCAGGAGTGAGGCACAGTGACAGGGTAACATGGGGAAGCCTAGGCTGACACTGCCTTGGGAATAAATGTATATATAGATAGCGGAGGGTGGGGACACGGGATTCAGTCTCCAGAGCTGCCCATCTGATACTTTTCATCAGCATCAAACTGACTAGAAACATTTTGTTAACTTTAAATCTTTCAGGTCTTTAATCTTTTTTATGATCTGAAACCTCTTGAAATGTAGAATTTGATTTTTTTAGAACAGATTTAGAAATTGACTACAGTAGTTTTTCCCAGACTTTTTTTGTTTTGTTTTTTGTTACCATGCATTTTTTCCACCAGTTCCCAGAACAGATACAAAGGTGACCTGCAAAAATTACACACCTCAGGGAAAGCCATTTGTAGTTTTAAAGAGAGGAATTAAAAACAGGGGCCAAGTAAAGCACGTAGAAACATCAGCCCCCAATCCCATTCTAAACTCCTCTCATCCAGGACCACTTTGAACCTACAGTACTTTGCATCTCTGTTCTTGTCTTCATTAGAGCTGTGCAAAATGACTATTTTTTCACTTCATGAGTCTTCATGTGTAACATACTTGCAGTTAGTCATATGTCCCCTTAAGCACATAATACATCATAACAGCAATAATTAATATTCATTATTTCTCTTCCCAAACTCTCAACATTTATAACAGCAAACGTAGTTTCTTTTGCATCAGAAGCAATGAAACTTAATTTTTTTCCCTAGGGCAAAATCATAAATGTGGATGAATTTGTCCAAACCAGAAACAGGACATTTCCAGGGCAAAACAATGCTTTTCTCTGTGTAAATTCTGCCTTTCACTTGTTCAAACTACTTGAGGTGAAAATGAAAAGCATATCACTTTTTTGTAAACTCAGGAAAATATGATTATCAGCCAACAAAGATTTGTTCATCTGACGCTATACTGTGATATTCTTTTATGTATTACAGAACTGTGTTAAATATATAAGGTATGTTTATTGTTCCAAAAATTATCTGAAAGGTAGAATATCATTCACAGATGCAGCAAATCCAACAGCTATCAGATATTAAAAACATTTAAGCGGGTGATTTTAAAGGGACAAAAGGCCATTAGGTATCCATATCACTGAGAGTTAAGTCCTAAACTCCTATTGCTTTTTAAAATCTTTCCCTTAGCTTTCCTAATACTACAGCTGATATATCGTTAAAATCCACCCACATTCACACTAGATGAAATTCAAAACCAGTGTTAAATATCTGAGGCCAAAATCATCCCTGGTCTAACTCTACGGATATCAGTGGAATTACACCAGAGATAATTTGGCTTTCTAATTTCATTGGAAAAGGCTGTAAACTTGGGAGGGAAAATAGGCTTGTAAATAATATTCCTTAAAGATTTAATTTGCTGCCTGGCAATGTAAATTTTTGTACCTCTTTCATGTCCGTAAAGGTTAATCTCTCTCTGTCCCGCTCTTTTCATATGCATGAAGAAGATGAGATTTATAGATCAGCAATCTATAAACTGGACCCTGGTGTATGGGGAAACCAAACTAGTGCAGGCCAAAGGCAGCTGCTGCTGTTACTGGCAGAACTGTGCTGCTGTGAATGTCAGCGGCTGGGAAGAGGCTGTAAACATGGAGAAGGAAGAACCCACTGAGCTGAAAGAACAAACTCTCCGGACCTGTCTGACACAGAGGTCAGGGGGTCACTGGAAGCTGGTGGAGGCAGTGTAGCAGATTGGGAGCTCACGATGCCCCCTCCGACATCATTTAGACAAACAAGCAGATGGCAGGTGTCAGCGGTGACAAAGAGCCATCTGTGCAGCGGGGACCATCCCCTCCATTCTCTCACAGGCTACTTCATTAAACCCTCACTTCAGAGTGACTGTGCCGTAGCCTTTAACCAATGGGGCCCCCCAATAGGACTTTTTTTTTTTTAAAGGCTGTCTGCATTCTGCTCTCCGCTACATACAGACAACTCATTTTTGTGCCTTATTTCTTCCAAAGGGAGAAAGAAACACAACAAATTAAAAACCAGGCCAAAGAAAACTTTATTTGCACAGGATGGAATCTGTGCGCATAAACAGCTGAGGATGTTTTTTAAGATACACTTCAGCCCTGCTGGTTGTATAATTGGGTAGGCAAAATAGAAGCCGGTCAGAAAACAATGAAGGAATCTGCAGCCTGGGGTTTTGTTTTTAACTTTGGAAGAGATACAGATGCAGAAGCTTAAATCCCGAGGCCCTTTCTCAACTAAGTAAAAGTGCAGAAGGCCTGAGAAGAAACTGAGAAAAGCCCTGCTTTGGCTCTTTTAACTTATTCTTCTGAGGAGACTGAAATAGCCCCTCTTTCTCTTCCAAAGTGCCCAAGTCCCTGTAGAAAATGGGACTTTAGGCTCTTAAGGCACTGAAGTGTTTTTGAAAGTTTTACCCAATGTAAAAAGCTCAGCACCTCTGGAATTGGCCCTGGTTGAACATAGCTTGACTAGAAAAGTAAACACATGTTCAAAGCGGCTTACAGTTGGGCCCCTTAGATGTCAAGTTCAGGCGAGGTGAATATCTGATTGGCTCCTGTTTTGAAAGCCCTATTGCAGCTGCTGAGTTCTCCAATAGCTGCAAGTCACCTGCAGTATCTGAGCAGCAGTCCAGAGCAAGGGTGATGTCCTTTCTTATCAAGGAGGGAAGCTACTTTTAAAAAAAGATATACTGAGGTCTGGGGATCTGGGAACTTTGCAGGCCAACCACACCTCTCAGACCAGTCATGCTGCTTTAGCCTCCCCTGCAGATCCCTGGAGAGAATGGCACTGAGTGTTTAGCGACAGATTTGATTGTCTTGGGAAATCTCATGGGAGTTCTCAAGCTATTTTCTCTGTTACTCTCACCCAATTCATATAGAAAAACAGAAAGAGCTGTGCAAGGGTAAGTGGAAAACACCAAGAGAACCCCCCCCCCCTCCCCACCCCATCTCATAGGATTTCCTGGCACTAGACAGAAACAAACCCAAGCAACTTGTCAGATATTGGGCTTGTCTCACTACGGATTCCCCAGTGGTTCAGATAAAATGAAAGCCAAACTTTGGAACAGACTTGAACAGAACTTTTGATAAGGTCTGAAAAAGTTCATGGACTTTTTTCAAGGAGTCTCTGGACTTTCTGGTCTCAGCCAGGGAAGTGGAAGCAGTGACATACGATGTCAAAGGCTATACTCGCATTATTACTGACCCTCGTCAATGCCAGGAAGAACTGGCAATCGCATAAGAAAGCACATCTGACAAGATTTCTTGACCAAAGAGGCTTAGATGGGTTTAGAACTGCTAGGCTTGGGATAAACATCCCCTTTCTTGGGCAGCTGTCTGTCTATCAGTCTGCTGGTATAGGGGTCTTGGAGCCATGGCTCCATCTCTGCCCCATTCCCAAATGGGGGAGCAGAAACAGAATAGCCCTGTGCTCACCTGCAGTTCTGTCTGGCTTTTACATGGAGGGTAGGGGTGAGGCAAAACGGCAGGCTCCCATTGCACACCCACACAATCGCCAGCAAAATCCATCCCTTAATTAGTATGTAGTCCCTAAATCCTCCTGGGAGTGTCCTAAATCCACTTGGTAACTCTAAGTGACAGCTTTTGCAGTTCAGTCACTGATTTAGTTAAAAGCTATGTCCCATCACATATGGGAAGTCACTTCTCTATTAACTACCCATTGCAAGAGGCTCCTGTGTATCATTTAATCTGGCAAAAGACTGAAATCAATTAGACTCAAGAACTTTGTTCCTCATATATTAGGATCAGATGGGAGATGCAAATAGCGAGGCGGGGGATAGGGAGAGATTAGGGCTAATATTTTCCACATTATTATCAGTATTGATGGTACAACTTGGCCGAATTCACCTGCCTTAGCACGGGGTGGAGTCAGAACCTTTACCAAGCACTCATGTTTATTATACGTGTTTATTGTGAATGCTTTGCAAGCCTGGTGAGCCTGGGCCATGCTTCAAGTGGTTCCACTACAAAAGGTCCACACGGCTCCAACATCCAGTTTGAATAGTTCTTTGCAAAATATTTTTCCTTACTAAAAGATCCATCATTTTTGCTGACAATAAAATGTGTTTAAAATTCCTTATTCGTGTTAGTTAAGAAAACAATTTTGTAGCAAATTCCCACCAATGGATGAAATAGGCTCAATATACATTTAATGGTATATAGCTCAGCCCGCTGACTGGTCAAAGTGTATCATCTGTGGTTGCGAATGCCATTGTGGTTGATATCTGCCACTGAAAAGTGGGTGTATGTGACCATGAGATGGTCGAGTTCAGGATCCTGACAAAAGGAAGAAAGAAGAGCAGCAGAATACGGACTTTAGAAAAGCAAACTTTGATTCCCTCAGGGAACTGATGGGCAGGATCCCCTGGGAGGCTAATATGAGGGGGGAAAGGAGTCCAGGAGAGCTGGCTGTATTTTAAAGAAGCCTTATTGAGGGAGTAGGAAAAAAACATCCTGATGTGCAGAAAGACTTGGAGAAGCTTGGCTTAATAGAGAAATCTTCAGTGAGCTTTGACACAAAAAGGAAGCCTACAAGAAGTGGAAACTAGGACAGATGACTAGGGAGGAGTAAAAAAATATTGGTCAAGCATGCCAGGGTGTAATCAGGAAGGCCAAAGCACAACTGGAGTTGCAGCTAGCAAGGTATGTGAAGGGTACCAAGAAGGGTTTCTACAGGTATGTTAGCAACAAGAAGGTGGTCAGGGAAAGTGTGGGACCCTTACTGAATGGGGGAGGCAACCTAGTGACAGATGATGTGGAAAAAGATGAAGTACTCAATGCTTTTTTTGCCTTGGTTTTCACAAACAAGGTCAGCTCCCAGACTGCTGCACTCTGCAGCACAATAGGGGAGGAGGTGAGCAGCCCTCAGTGGTGAAAGAACAAGTTAAGGACTATTTAGAAAAGCTGGACATGCACAAGTCCATGGGGCCGGATCTAATGCATCTGAGGGTGCTGAGGGAGTTGGCTGATGTGTTTGCAGAGCCATTGGCCATTATCTTTGAAAACTTGTGGTGATCAGGGGAGGTCCTGGATGCTTGGAAAAAGGCAAATATAGTGCCCATCTTTAAAAAAGGGAAGAAGAAGAATCCAGGGAACTACAGACTGGTTAGCCTTCCCTCAGTCCCTGGAAAAATCATGGAGCAGGTCCTCAAGGAATCCATTTTGAAGCACTTGGAGGAGAGGAAGGTGATCAGGAACAGTCAACGTGGATTCACCAAGGGCAAATCATGCCTGACCAACCTGATTGCCTTCTATGATGAGATATCTGGCTCTGTGGATATGGGGAAAGCAGTGGACATGATATACCTTGACTTTAACAAAGCTTTTGATACAGTCTTCCACAGTATTTTTGCCAGAAAGTTAAAGAAGTAAGGATTGAAAGAATGGACTATAAGGTGGATAGAAAGCTGGCTAGATCGTCGGGCTCAACGGGTAGCAATCAATGGCTCACTGTCTAGTTGGCAGCCAGTATCAAGCAGAGTGCTCCAGGGGTTGTTCCCGGGACTGGTTTTGTTCAACATCTTCATTAATGATCTGGATGATAGGATAGATTGCACCTTCAGCAAGTTTGTGGATGACACTAAGCTGGGGGGAGAGGTAGATATGCTGGAGGGTAGGGATAGGGTCCAGAGTGACCTAGACAAATTGGAGGATTGAGCCAAAAGAAATCTTGTTGTATACTCTTATCACACTAATTTCACATTTACCAAGTTCTACCATCAAAGGGAGTAATCGTGACCTGTAGCCAAAGGCCCACATTGGCTGCTGTCTATAGGTGCACACCTCTTACCGCCTGGCAGGAGCTCTGGAAGAGCCAGCTGGTAGCCAAGAGGCTCAGTGCTGCACATGAGGCACATTGTCCTTGAGAGCTCCCAGTCAGTATAGTTCCATACCACCCTTAAAGAGGGTCCTGCCTGGCTGGTTGGTGCAGAAGAGGGCAGGGCCATGGCCCTATATCTTCTGTGCCCTCTTTGAACAGGCTAGTGCCAGTAGACACAATTTGCCCCCTGAAATTCCCAGCAACACTTCAAATTAAGTTTCTCAAATATGCATGAAATGCAAATTCAATAAGACAGTTATTTTGAGGCATATTCTGATTGAAATCAATGGAGGTGTGCTGATTAACACCACTCAGTCTAAATGCACTGAGTCTGATTTTGCTCTCACTTGCACAAATGAAAATCACGAATACTTTCATTGAAGTCAATGGAGTTACACTAGCAGAAAAACTGATGTCAGATCAGAAGACGGCCTAGTTTTTGAAGCTTTATTTAAAATGCTATGTTCTTTAAATCACTTCTCTTTCTCCAGACAGCATTACAGTTTAAAGTGCGTTTAGCAGCTGGCTTTATACCTTTCTGACCTCACTTCACAATGTCTGTGTTTTTGTGAAAGGGTCAACTCAGACAATACACAAGGGATGCGCTGCCCTTGAATCCAAGTATGGGGTGTTTTTTGTAGCTCCAGCTCAAGCAAATGTGGCAACATTTGACAGCTTTGACCTGCTCAGCTATAATTAGCAGCCAGGAGAAAGGGGACAAATGCAGTTACCTCTCGCCACAAGTCTCTCCGCTGTGGGATGAACTTTGATACTCTGTCTTGGCTGTAACAAATGCCCCTAAGTGTATCTCAGTGCAAATGTGTTTCCTTTTCATTTTCAAATAGGGATGCATCCAGCATGTTGGATTAGAAATTTCCCATCACTGACAAAAGTGGAGGAAAAAAAGCCATGTAAAGTTCAAGAGAAGGGCAGAAGGAAGAATGAAAACAAGATGAATTAACAGGTTTCTACATTCTTCACTTGTAGGATTTTGCGATAATCTGTACTTTAAAAATAATTTTATTCAGTGGAGTTTTTTCCTGGCCAATCTTGCATGAAGGAATTGGGGGTTTTGCTAAGGTAACTTTCATGTTCAATCCCAGTTGTCCACAATTAACAGTAGGTGCAAACATGCAGGCACAGTTATTAAAAAGAAACACTGATCAAGATCCCTCTAAAAAAATATCAGATCTAAAGGTTTTTGCTTCTGTTATGTGACTCAGATAATTGTAACATATGTGTATCTAAAAGGAATTTATTCTACAGTAATCATCTACAATAATGATGGGGGAATGTTCATGGGTGGAAAAAAACTGCTGAGACCGGTACATTCAATAAATGCACTTTGTAGACATGTGAAATACATTTGTACCTTGCTTAACAATACTACAGAACCAAAGGGAGAGTCTTTCTACCCAAGCCCCAGGCCATAGTCCTGATACTGGTGCAGGTAAATAAAATGACCAAAGGTATGTGACCACACCCTTTGCAGCTAAGTCTGTGCAAGCCCTCTGGCCAGATCTCTGCTAGACTGACAATTTAAAAAGCCAGACAAAGATCTGGCTGCATCTTTTGTGGTTGGGACCATGTATGCACATGCCACATCAGTGTGAATGTGATCAGCGAAAATTAATTTTAAATCTGACTTCGGCCTACAATGTCCCACTAGCCTATGGTGTCACCAGCATGGTCTGCTAGCTTTGCGTCTCCTAACACCACAGACTGCTCCTATCCTCTTCCTTGAGAGAATAGAAGACCCATTGATTTGATCACACACTTCCTCATTTATTACTAATACATTCATGCAGTTTGGGAATATAGCAGCCAATCGTGTGAGCAGTTATAACAACTAACCAACAGTGAATACATGCAACAAATATAGTTTCCACTTCCAGCCATGTAAGGGCTGAAATTTGTTTGTCTGAAACATTCACCAAATAACTTTGAATAACAGACACAATCATAAAACACAAAGTGGGCTCAGGAACAATTGAAGAGAAATAAAAGCAAAATGTGTCAAATACATTGTTTACTAAAACAAATTTGCTAACTCTAGCTGTCAACACTTCTCTTCTATAACACCACTGAGGGTATGTGGAGGGGTTAGTCTAATACCTATGCAACTTCTCCCTATGAGCACGCAGAGCTGCACCATGTAAGTTGCCTCTGAAGTGCAACTAGCGAATTGCTGAGCAAGTCCAAATTTGCTCCCCAGGCTTTATGCAATGTGCTGCTCCTGCCCCTTTGTCATCAAGTCAGCCGCACCCTTCTTTGTATTGCTGAAAAATATGTTAAAGCAACCCACAGGGTCACACCTGTCAATGGAAGGTCTCATTATTTACCAGAAGGGGTGGGTGGGTTCTGATGCATATGTCCTTAGTGGCAAGCTCTCACTGAAGAGCTTAGGAAATAATAAAACAACCCCCAAAAGGTATTAGTGAGGCAAATACCACTTGATATAGCTTGGTGCCGATGCCAAACTCCAATGCCACAAGTTCTCAATGTGCGCTAGAAACTAAAGAATCCTATTCACAGCACCTTATGGAAGGAAACACTAGCCAAAATCAGACCTTTACATTTTCCTGTGTTCCGCAGTTGGAAGAACTAACACTTTTAGCTGAGAGACAATGCCAGGAAATCTATTCATCTACACTGGGTATTCTAGAAATACCTGTTTTCGTGGGTCCATATTTCTTCCATTTCTAAAGTGTCTTAGAAATAAAAGGCAACTTGTTGACACTATTTAAATCCCTTTGGCAAAAGATCTCGAGAGTCTCTATGGAAACTGCTGTGAGAGGCAGGTCTGAGAAGGCTGTCACAAAGGGGTTTGGAGAAGAGTTGTAAATACAGAGGGCCTGAAAATCTGAGAGTGGGGTAAGAGCTCTGAAAAGGAGAGAACCAACCCCAGAGTGCTTTTTTCATCACAGAAAGCTGCTTTCTCCCAGCTGGAAAAGAGAGGGGTGTGCTGCATCACAGCCAGGGAGGTGTGTCGTGGGCAAGAACAGTCGAAGTTCAAATTCAGCTTATTGCAGCATCTTTTTAGTTTGTTTGTTTTTTAACGCTGACTTTGGTGCTTGTAAAAAGTGCCAGGCTGACCGCTCAGGAGACAGAAGTCTTCTGTTTATCCTGCTAGCGCACAGGTTAGGAAGCTCAGGAATTCTCACACAGCCCCCTGCCAGTACGCCTCAAACTTGATCAGCCCGACCATTCCAGTGGGGAAAGTATAGTTCAGCCTCTGCAGTCACTCAGTGCTTGGCTATCCACGGAGACTGCTACGTTTTATGGAAATGATGCTAATGGCTCTGTGATGTGGGGAGACTTCTCTGAGAAATGCACTGAAAAAAACCAGCTATCATGAAGGTTGCACAGGCAGCAGAGAACAAAAAATGAATTAGGCATTTTCTAAGGATGGCCAAAAACTGTTTGGCCATTCTAATCGATTGTCCTCCTTGTATTTTATACCGTGAGGCTAAGCCTTAGATTGCAAGCTCCTTGGGCCAGAGACTGTCTTTTTGTTCTGGTTGTGCACTGCCCAGCACTGGGGTCCTGGTCTATGACAGGCTCCTAGATGCTATGATATAAAGTAAGAATAATAGTAATTTTCAATGCTGCCTAGGGGTTTGGACACACAGAATTAATGGGAACTGGATGTCCAATCCCTTAGGTAGCTCTGGAAATCTCAGCTGATACGTATATTATATACTTTGATTATAAAGCTGGACATTTCTTCTTTTTGTTGAAGGAGGAGGAAAGCGAAGGGACAGTAAAGTGGAGTGAGGGGTAGACCGGGGGAAGAAGAATATAAGAAGTGAAAAAAGGGAGAGCAGCAAAGAGAGATCAAATATAGGAGCTACAAAATGACCTCCTTCCCCTCTTTCTCCAAACCTTCTTCTACAGAAAGGGAAAGAGCAGGACGAGGGACCCAACAGGGTGAGAATGTTGTTCAGCTTATTAACATAAGTATTGACTTTCCATCTTAAAATGTTCCCATCTTTAACAGCTTTCCTCTGATTTTTAAATCAACACATTGTACTAGTCTTTGCTGCTGCTGTCACTGATATCTGGGTCAAGCTGATCCTTCCATCCACTGAAGAAATAAACAAGTTAGCATAGCATTGCATTATCAGAGAACTGGGCCTCCAATACTGGGAGACTTACACTCTAAGGGCCACGTTAGGCCCTAGTTTACATTCATTGGGATTGGGCTCAGTGGAGTGTAACTGGGGGGAAGAATGTGGCTCTGAAATTCAGTTCAGGTAACTTCAACGAATACATCCAGTTCTACTGGAGATGTACATAGAACTGAAAAATACTCCAAGCCCAACATTTTCAAGTGTCCATTAAATTTGAGTACCTTCATTTTTAGGTGCCCAATTTGAGACACTTTAAGGTGTGTCAAGTTGGAGACCCCAAATTAGTAGACACCTGAAAATATTGGCCTAAATGTCATATCACAGGACACATTTGTTCTTTTGTAGAACCTGAGATGGATCTTTCAGTGGTTTTCTGTACCTCAGCTGTTTGAAAGTTCTGTTCAGGGAAATGGAAAGGATTTTTTCAAGTCATTGCAACTACTGCAATGTCATCAATTAAACATTTTAAGTATTGAAGGGATAAGGAAAGGAGGGAGGGGAAAGAGTGAAGTGTGTTGAGTATAGAAGGGAAAAAAAGAGAGAGCAAATGTGGAGATGGAGAACAGAAGGAAAGGACAGAGAAGGAAATGAGAGATGAGAAAAGGAAAAGAGAACATATGATAAAGAGAAGTTATGGACACAGAAAAGAAGTATTAAGTAATTACAGCTTGTATATTTTAACAGCAGTATTTCTCCCTATTGCTTTCCCTGGCTAACATACCAAATTTGTCCTCCTTTTCATACCTCAGCATCAGCCCTATGTGCTAAGAGAGGTAAAGAGGAGAGGAAGTACTATTACTGTGCAAGGCATTACTAATGTTACTGCCACTTTATATAGCATTAAGGTGCTTTTATCATGTCACCCATCTCTGAAAGAGAAGACAGAAGCTGATATAGACCCGTATACTCAAAATATCTAAAAGGAGAAGCTTTGTACTGTAGGCTCTTCCAGATCTGGGTCTACCATGTCTTTATATTCCCCCTGTGTGGTCATGTCATGGCATTATGATGTCATGGCATAACATCACAACATTTGTATCTTCCTGCCCTGATGTTGAATCCTCACTTTGTGCTTCAATATTATTCTATACTGCAGCAATGAAATTGCAAAGGTTAAGCTTCCATCATATTCACGCACACTCAGTAGTTCCTTACTCCATGACGAATAACACTGGAATCAACTGCAATAATCACTGAGTAAGACACTACTCAGTGTGAGTGAGTGTGGCAGAATCTAGCCCATAGTGAAGACACATCAGTATGGACCTTAGGGATTCTACTACCCTTTCTCATATTCAGTAGTACTGTACTCTGCAAGTACTCTCACTGCACTTAATGTCACTTCTCTCAGAGTGAGGCATAGCTCAATGTAAGGGTGATAGAATCATGCCTTACTTCCAGTGGCTTCACTGTGATATTATGATGACACAATACCTTAAATAAGTTGAGGGTTCTTTAACACATGAACCCATCCTTGGGAGAATCCTGTGGGGTTTTGGTGACAATTCTACCCAGAGCTGCCGAATTGTATTATTTGGTTTCCCAGTACATATGGCTGCGAAAAGAGGAGGTGTCACTTATTTTTAACTTCTGTTCTATTTCTTGTTTTATAGCTCTGCTTTTGTGTTCAGTCTCTGTTGGCACTGGGTTCACCAGCAGTCCCTACCCCCTGTGGGAGAGAGGGGCATGTTTTCTTTAAACTTTCTATCTCCTCTGTGACAGTTTCCATTAGTGGTTTGATTCCCCTTTGCCCCCTGCAGGAGGGCCTTTCTTTCACTCTGTCTTTAATCATGTTGTCATTTGAGAATAGGATCAAAAGGAGGGACACCCAGATTCTGCCCTTCCTGGGTGTTTTGCGCTCACCCTTATAAAAAGCTGCTGCTTTGGATTGTGCTGCTGCTGGCCTTTCCCCGGTTTCCTTTCCTTTCCGGGCTGCACTTGCATGGAACTTTAACCCTTGGACCATCATACAGCTGCAGCCCTTTCCAGCCAAAACAATTCTTTGCTTCTAAGGGTCAGCCTTTCCCACTTTTCCTCTGCTCATGTTGAACAGTAACCTGCTCCATGAGTAGACCCATTGGTGTCAACGGGACAGAGTAAACTACCTTTCAACATGAGTGAGGGTGATAGAATTTAGCCTAAGAGCACATATCACTCTCAAAACACAGTGGTTACCTTGAGTTTTCTTTTCCAGCAACTATTTGTGTTAAATCTTTTGCTCCATGTAGAGCTCCCACAAGCTGATATAACGTGGCATCCTTCCGGTCGTGTTCCCATGTAATGGATCTTAGTGCATGTCAGGAATTCCCACACACTTTCTCTTCCACAACCATGAAAATAAACGTCTTTTTGCTTTACAAGTTATGTCCCTGTAAATTACTGAGCGTAATGGAATTTCACATATTTTCCCAAAAGCCAGGATTGTCAGAATTTGGTGAAAACGTTCGACTTCCTTGCATTCTTGCTAAAACTGAAGTTTGTATCCACCTTCAGTCAAATTGCACAATGAAGCAAAATGAAGTCATGAAGCTTTATGTGATGTGACGCATTTCATATTACCTAACCCTTTCTTCAGTTGCAACTACGAGAGTTTTGCAAACCTGTAAGACATAATCTTGGATCTGTTCAATAACTACTGAAATTCCCACAGAGTGTTTTTCCCTACTTCTATCTTAACATCACATGGCTGGAGGGAAAGACTTTATTAGAGTAGCAGTATTACAGTAGCACCAACCATGACCAGGACCTTATTGTGCTTGGTGCTGTACAAACACATAGTAGGAGAGAATTCCTGCCCAAAATAGCCTATGGTCTAGTTAAAAAAGACAGACAAACAGCAGTGTTTTTATTGACATTTTAAAGATGGAGAACTGAGGCACAGAGGATCTAGGTGACTTCCCTAAATCGGTAAAAATCGAATCCAAATCTTCTGACTTCCAGTCCAGTGCCTTACTCTCAAGACTGTCCTTACTCTAAATCCTCTGCCATTCTTTTTCATTTTTATGTATTTTTGCAATTTCTTGGGCTTAGGCTTTTCTCACTGTATTTTCAGTCTAACAAGAAGCAGGAGGTACCAGACATCAATCTCTTGATCAATCAGCATATTTCAGAGATTACAAGAGATCAGAAATCCTAAAGCCAGAAGGGACCATTGTGATCATCTAGTCTGACTTCCTGTATAGGCCATAGGACTTCCCTGAATTAATTTCTATTTGAACTAGAGCATATCTTTTAGAAAAAACATCCACTATGATTTAAAGATTTTCAGTTATAGAGAATTCACCACAATCTTGGAAAGTTGTTCAAATGGTTAGTTTAAGTACCCTCACTGTTAAAAATTTGTGCCTTATTTTGAATTTGAATTTGTCTAGCTTCAACTTCCAGGCATTGGATCTTGTTATACCTTTGTCTGCTAGATTGAAGACCACTCTATTTTCAATTTTTGTTCCTGATGTAGGTAATTATAGACTGTGATCAAGTCACTCCTTAATCTTCTCTTCGATAAGCTAAATAGATTGAGTTTCTTGAGTCTTTCGCTATAAGCATAGGTGCTGGCACTCCACCAGCTTGAAGTGGTTTCCATCATATACAGGGTTTACAGTTTGGTTCAGTGGTTCTCAGCACCCCCACTATACAAATTGCTCCAGCACCCCTGGCTATAAGGCATATTTTCCAAACTTCTAATCATTCCCTTGCTCTTCTTTCAACCCTCTCCTTTTTTTCATCCTTCTTGATTTGTGGACATCAGAACTGGACAAAGTATTCCAGGAGTATCCTCTTGCTTCCCTTATCAATCTTCTTCCAAACTTGTAATTTAAGTTAACGGCTAGCAAGTTGTCCTTTTCCCATTTGTTACTGTAACAGATTCAGTCACCACCTGAGCATCTCTCTTAGCCTGAGGTTGCTCTGCAGGTGCCTTGCCTAAGTTTCCCCACTTTTCAGGGCTCTCTCAATCAAACTACCAACACAAACTCTTCTCTGGTTCAGCAACACCCCTCCTTGGGACTGGATTAAATAAAATAACAAAATTATTCCTAAAATAAAGTTCCTAAATGTTCATCAAATCCAAACTCCCTGTCTTTCCTGGTGGGGGTCCTCCAGGCCTTCCCTGTCTAGAGCCCTTTTCCCTGAAGACTGAGGATTCCCTGCCGGAGCCTACTCACTCCCAGCAGCCATTCCCTGCTAAAGTCTTTCACTCCAGCTTCAATCTGGCTGCCTCTCTCTACAGCTTCCTGCTGCTCTTTATAGGGGAATCAGCTTCTCCATACCCAGTTTATTCTACTAATGAAACCCCTGAACTCCATCCAGGTGTGGCAGGTAGGGCTAATTGGAGGGAGCTGGCTGACTTCAGGCCCCTGGCCCTTAATGGGACAGGTCACCCGGCTACAGTTAAATATGTTTTTTTTAAATGTTATAGTTGCTTTCCCTTCCCCTCGAAACCAGGTTGGATTATGAAACAATGTAGCTTTCTTTCTCGATTGTGGGATTGTGGCTTTCTGGGCAGTTAGTAAAATATTCTTAAACAGTTCCCAATTGTCATTCACATTTTTCTGTTTCAATTCCTTCTCTCAGATGATTTGGATGATAATTGTTTTCAGCCTGGTGAAACTGGCCCTTTTAAAACACTCTCGTGTGTGTGTAAACTGGTTTGGACTTTATTCTGTTTGTACATAACAAGTCATGATCACTTGCACCTAAGCAACTACTTATTTTTAGTGCTGTGATCAATTCCTCTTATCTGTCAAGACAAGGCCTAATAAAGAATTCCCACCCACATGTTGGATGTAACACTTTTGAGTTAGGAAATTGTCATCTATAATATTTAGAAATGTTGAGTATGTTTTAGTACTGACAGCAAGAGACCTCCAGCATATATCATTTGGATAGAAGTTCCCCATGATCTCACAACTCTTTTTCCTACCCATTATAGACAGGTACTTAAGGAGGCAGTCCTCCTGTTCTCAAGTGTGATGTGGTGGTCGATAGCAGACATCCATTAGTACCCATTCATGGGCTTTATCTATTAGGAAATTGATCCATAAGCATTCAAAATCACTTGTTTCTAAGCTGTCAGTAGTTTGGAAACAGGTAAAGCCATTTTTGACATAGAGTGCCCTTTCCTGTCGCTTTTCGTGTGGGATCCTTCCTAAATAGATTAGAATCATTTATTTTAAAATTCCAATCTTGTGAATCTTCCCAATAGTTTCCTGTTAGATCAATCAGGTCCAATCTACGGCCATAAATGAACAATTCCAACTCACCTTGTTTATTACCCAAGCTCTTAGCACAGCTGTATAGGCAGTTTCTAAGGTATTTATATTATCAAGTTGTTGCACAATTTCCATCAAAATTTTGCATTCCAAGAGATATTCAGATAGCATCCATCCAAATGGAACCTCCAAACCTTCTGAGATTCATCCAGCATGACCCTTATTATGAATGCAAACTTCACAACATGAAGAAGAAGGAAGCCAGACTACACAGTGACATCTACTTCCTGAGCAAATACAAGAAACACAACATCATCCCCAGTGGACTTACCATCTATAACCCTCTGACCACTACATACAATTCATACTATGCTGAACAGCTCTGCAGAAGGACATCAGAAAAGCTGAGGAACAGTCTCCCACACCTTACATACTCAAACAAGAGATCATCACATGCTCCCACACACTGGAAAAAAAATTAAGAAACCTATCTAGAGATCATGCAGGAAACTCAAAAAACTATAAAAAATGCCTGATGACAACCATCCAACACAAAAACAAAAAGTGGAACCAATTACAACAACTCCACAACCAACAGAACACTACTCCCCAGGAGAAACCAAGACACCACCACACGGACACTACAAGACCAGTGTTCTCAACCTATCAAAACTACCCCTGACCAGAACTGAAGTGTCTGTATCTCCAAGGGACTGAACTTCTGCCCCACCACACAACCTGATACCATACTAACATGTGGAGAACTAGATGAAGTCTTCCACCAACTCTGGCTCAGGGAATTCTTTTACAACAAAGACAATACCACACACAGCCATCACATCCCCACCAACAGTCATAAGAAAAAAATGGATAATCTGACTGGACACCCCCCCAGTGGACGAGACTACACACTGGATCATTACATAGATTGCTTCAGGGAAAAAACTGACAATGAAATCCTGAATAAACGCTTCATCCACCACAATCTCTCTACCACGGAGAGGATAGCTATATAGTCCCTGAAATCCAATTACCAGATGGTGACCAAACATGCAGACAAAGGGAGCACTACTGTAGTCCTTAATCATGATGACTACGTCAATGAAGCCAACACACAACTTTCAGGCACCACCAACTATAAAGAAGTCAAAGAAGACCCCACACCAAAATTCACCCAAGAATTTAAAGATACCATCAAATCCTTCCCTGAAACACTCTAGAACCTCAACCCTCATGAACCCAGCCCAGGGCTCTTCTGCATGCTTCCTCAGATACACAAACAAGGGAACCCAAGCAGACCCATTATGTCTGGCCACAACAGTTTTATTGAAGGAATATCAGGACTCATAGAAACCATCCTTAAACCACTCACTACACAAAGGGCCAGCTTCCTCCAAGACAATACTTTCTTCAGAAACTCCACAACATTACTAACCTCCCCCAGAATGCCATCCTTGCCACCATGGATGTCAACTCCCTATAAATCAATATCCTTCACCATGACAGTATGGCTGCATGCCTCAAATACATACTAGATAATCCACAACTCCTGGAAATCCATCCAAAACAGCTCCCCAGACTCAACCATTTCATCCTCACCCAGTACAATGTCACATTTAATAACAAACACTTTGTCCAAACCATGGGAACAGCCATGGGTTCTAGGATATCTCCCCAATATGCCAACTTCTTCATCAGCCACCTTGAAGAATTTATGGAAAAATACACCACCAAACCAATGATATACCTGAGAGACATTGATGATATTTTCATCTTCTGGACAGAAGAGCTAAACTTCCTCATAGATTTCTATCACAATTTCAACAACCACCACCCACCCATCAAACTTCCTTTAGAGTACTCCCACACTAGCATCAACTTCCTGGACACCATGATTAGCTTAAACAATGGAACCCTATAAACAACTATATGCAAGAAACACTTACCTCCACAGATCCAGCAACTACTCCAGACACACCAAAAAATCTGTTAATTACTACCAAACACTCAGATACTGCAGAATTTGCTCCAAACAGAAAGTCCAGAATACACACTTAAACACACTTAAAACTGCCTTCACTAAACAAGGACATTCCATCAGAGAAGTATAGTACATCATGAAATGGGCCACCCAAATACCCCAGGAGAACCTGCTTCAATACTTGAAAAAAAAAACACCCCCCAACACACTGACCACACACCTCTTGTTGTCACCTACCACCCCACACTGGAATCCATACAGGGTATCATCAAACAATTACAATCTATATTTAATGGGAATCACATCCTAAAAGAAAATTTCCCCACACTTCCTCTTCTGGCCTTCAAACAGCTCCCCACCCCAACCTTGCTAATTTCATCATCAGACATAACCTCCTTATAGACCAGAACACACCAGCTCAAAGCAGCACCAGGCCCTGCCAGAACAACAGATGCAAAACCTGCAGAAATATCTCCACTGCTACAATGATCAATACTCTCTAGAACACACCTTTCATGATCCATGGGTCCTGCACATGCCTATCACAATGTGTGATGTACCTCATGTAGTGCACTACATGCCCCAATAACAACTGTGTGCGTGAAACCAGACACTCACTATGCGCTCAAATGAACTGACATAGAAGATAAAAGACGAAAACATGCCATTATCTGTGGGCAAACACTTTTCACAAAGCGATCACTCTCTATCTGATCTTTCAATACTTCTCCCCGAAGGAAACCTGCAAAATACTTTCAAGAGGTGAGCCTGGGAACTTAAATTTATAATTCTGCTAGATACCAAAACCATGGACTTAACAGAGACACTAGTTTTATGGTTCATTACAATAATTTGTAACACATGACACTGCCTGCTACCCTGAACTCCCCACTTCAAACACTTCATACATAACAATCTAACCCCCAGTTGCCCACTTCATGTCAAGAGACCACCTCCAACATGTGTTACCTCTTCTGCTTAACAATCTGTTCCAACCTGTATTTAGTTCAGATGCTCTGCTTTGTTCCCCAGACTTGAAGAAGAGTTCTGTGTAGCTTGAAAGCTTGTACCTTCCACCAAAAGAAGTTGGTCTAGTAAAAGAGACTACCTCACCTACTTTGTCTCTCCCTTATTGTGAATGACAAAGCTGGATATGCAATCCCATTGATACTCTCAGCTTCTTTTAGGATTAATATATTTGGATCTCCAAGCTGAAATGAGTTAAGGAACATCTACAGATCTCCAATTTATGACTTCCAGGTAATGTGTGTTCAATAGTACATAACATTTTTACTCAGCCTAACTTTATAGTAGCAGCCCTACCATAGATTCTCAGATAAGATCAAGCTGCTTTCCTTTGGCTTAAGACAGTGCCATTAAAAACAACCATATAACGGATATAATGGCTAATGTATGCTTGAACGATTAGGGCTCAATGGTGCAGTAAGAGTGTTACAGATATTCCTAGCTGAAATTAACCTCAGAGGACCAAGGTCAAGAGAAAATTTGTTTTGACTTGAGACTACTTTACCTGCTATGACTGTTCATTATGGACATGTGTATGAATTAAATACATTGTTCTTCCCTAGCAAGACATTGCATGAAGGCAAAGCTTTTAGTCAGTGTGACACACCATCAAATCCAGTGGAAAAATAGTGGAGTGCTCTGGTCTATTTCTCCCTCTGGTCTCTGCTTGCTCTTTTCAGTGTAGAGAATGTATCGTTCTCCAGGGAAGCCTCCTGCACTTGCCGAAGTTTCAACACAGAAGACGATGGTGGCACTGTTCGACCTCCTCCCTTGCCCCTTTTTTGTTTTGTTTAATTCAAGCAAGTAAAAGGAAACTCTTCCTCCTAAATCAATGGCTGTCTCGCGAAGAGCTGAAACAGAAGGAATATCACTCAAAGTCCCCTGAGCCCCTGTGAGCCTGCAGTCTGGCTGTCAGCATCCTGGCAGATTTATGAGGATGGCCATGACCGGCTTGAAAGGGCAGTGAGGGGAGAAGAAGAGATCCCAGCCCATTAGTAATTCCCTGCAGGAAAGTGACAGAGCTGATGACATGCATGGCGCACACATTGCAGGAGATGGGCTCTGGGAAACATTCCCATGCAAGAATGATTTCAGGTCGCTTCTGGCTGCAAGATTGGTTTCCACTAATGATCCATTTCCAGCCTTCCCATTCTTTAGGTTGCGAACTGAGCAGCTCTGTTTTGTCACAGTATGGGCCAGATCCTGCTGTCCATGCTCAGGCAAAAATCTTATTAAAGTCAATGAGAGTTTTGTCTTTGCAAGGATTGCAGGATCAGTGGTAAATAAAGATAAGGACAAAAAAGAGACCAGAGGTGCAAGAGGAGCACGGCATCTGCAGCAAGGAGATTTGGACCCCAAATGGGTATTTTCTAACTTGATCTGGAATTATAGTGGAAAGTCATTTCTAAGTGCCACCTTCATAAAAACAGGCATTCTAGACTCTGGAAAGCCTTCCTCAATAGGGACTGGTAAACTGATATAGATAAAGCCAAGCATCAATCTGAAACGTTACCACAAATTCATACCCAAACCCAACCTTTTCTGAGGGTCTACAAAGTTTGTCGCACTTTTCCCAAAGAATTATTTGCTATTTTTGTCTGTTTCTGTGCTTGGGGGTTCTGGCTGGAACTGTTGAGATTTCTTAAGAAAGACTGTTTTGCAACATTTCTACCTGGAACTAAAATAGGCCAAAATGACATAAGTGCCACAAATGTGGCCCAAGAAGCAGAGAGAGGTGGAGAGACCTATAACAAGATTTTAATTTCTCTACACCTGAAGGGGTTTTTTTATAACCATTATTGTCCTGATTCTCCTCTCACACCAATAGATCAGGAGTAGCTCTAGTAAAGGCAGTGGAGTTACACTCAGGTGAAACTGGTGTGGATGAGAAGTTAATCAGGCTTTATGAATACCTGAATGTCCATACCCCAGGTAATGCAAGCCCTTACACATCCGTGATTCCTCTGATCTCCTCAGATAACCCTAGTTGACCTTTGCATTAATACATTTCAAACAGTTCAGATCTCTGCTCATGCACCTTCAGGCTTCACTGTCTTGTTACAAGGTTAGAACATCTAGAGAATCAACTTTGTTAAGTCAGATTCTGCTTCCAGTTACAATCAGAAGTAGTTCCACTGATTTTTAGTGGAATTACTCTGGATTTATACCTTAGGTTTCTAATTTAGGGCAGAAATTTTGTGACCTTGCAATTACTAGTTATTGGAACTACATATGGTGTATCTGGCTGGGCTGAATTCTGCCATCACTTACACTTTTGACTCCTTATAAGTTGCAGTCAATGCAGTCCACAGTCTAAGGATATACTTGTAGGAGCTGAGATACAGGATGAGATTCCAGACCCACATATATTTTAAGTAGAGTTCTTTTACTATTCATTCTTTGTATTACAATAGCATCTAGAGGCCCCATCTGAGCTTAAGGCTGCACTGGGCTATGACTTGTACAGACTCACAGTAAGAAACAGCCCCTATATCAGTGGCATGCTTAAGGCATTGTCACTGTAGGATCTAAGCACCCGGGTGTCTAGCTGACAGTGTGCACTATACATTTCACACGTTATCAAACTGTAAAATGTTCATTATTTTAAAAATACATCATATGATGTAATACACTTGTACTTGGGGTATCAAAATGGCAGCCTCAGAATCAGATGAGTCTGGGGAGTCTTAAAATACAGCTTTGGGGCCAGAGCCTCGTCTGGTGTATATCAGCACAGACACCAACTGAGGATCTGACACGTTCATGTTATAACTGCAACATGAGCACAAGGCTGATCAAATGCAGCTAGTCAAACTATCAATTTCTAATAATTTTTAAATATGTTAATGTTTGTGTGCTCTATCTATCTATCTATCTATGTTAGAGCAATGTAATTTTATAAGCAAGTTAGGTGTGGACCTGGGGCTCCTATCAAGTTTCCTGTGCTGGCCTTGATGACTCAAGATTTGTGCTCAGTATATTAATAGATATGTATGTAAAATGTGCTGGCTCCTGCCGCGTGCTTTAAATATCATTCTTTCATGTGGGGGAAATAGGCGGGACAGGATATGGGCTAGATGGACCATTGGTCTGACCCAGTCTGGCCATTCTTCTGTTCTTCGGACTTTGGTACTCTGTCTATGAAGGGCCTGATCCAGATGCTGGGAGTTTTCCCACTGACTCCAAAGGCAGCAGGATTGGGTTTCAAGGGTACACATGGCTCAAGAAATTACATTAAAAAAACCCAACATGCTGTATTTCATGCAAAAATGAACAGTATGGGGAGTGAATGGGCAGGGAAAGGTTCTACCTGAGATGGAGTGGGGGAAGCCATGGGGTCCACTGAGCGGTAGCATTGTCTAGTGGTTAGGGTACAACATGGGGAGTCAGGAAACATGGGTTCTATTCCTAGTTCTATCGCAATCCTATTGTAAGCTTGGATAAGTCATTTGCTCTCTAGGTGCCTTTGTTCCCTTTGTCTGTGTTTTCTATTTAGGCTGTAAATTCTCCAGGGCAGGGCCATTTATACAGTACCAAGCATAACGAGTCCTGATCTTGGTTGGGTGCTGCTGTTAATTCTGGTACTGTTGCTAATGATAATACTGTGATGTCTGAGGTGATAGGCTGGCCTCTGGCTCTGCCCAGGCTGTCATTTCAGTGGCTGGCAGTGCAGTGCAGCACTAAGCAGCAGCCAGGGTATGCTCAGTGGGATGGAAACTCACCTCTGTACTTAAAGCAGTAAGTCAGGGATGTAATGCATGCTCTGGGTGTCCCTAAGCCTCTGACTACCACATACTGGGACTGGACCACAGGGGATGGATCACTCAATAATTGCCCTGTTCTGTTCATTCCCTCTGAATCATCCGGCACCGTCCACTGCTGGAAGACAGGATACTGGGCTAGACGGACTATTGGTCTGAGCAGTATGGCTGTTCTTATGTTCTTAAGATGGCTGTATTTTTTAACTTAACATCTTTCCACATAATTAAGGGATAATATCAACAGAAACACCGTGTCAGTCCTACCCCTTTTATACCTCCGAACTGGAGAGATAAAAGATGGAAGGGGGGAAAGGGAAAACCAAGCATATCACAAGACACAGAGTTCTCCCTGTGCGATCGAGACACGACTGCGAAATCCATGAGCCCTGAGAAGCACGGCATGCTCTTTCTAAGCCTGCAGCCATTTCTGTTGGCTGATGCAGCCTGAATGCTTTTCAGGAATGCCGGCATAGTTCCATGTTATCACATTTTATGCAAACGCTTCCCTGAGAGCCTGCTTCTCATCGCTATGCATCACAACAGGGGAATGGCAAAGCGAGAGGAGCTGTCAAGGCGTATCAGCAGCTGTCATGTAGCACTGGAAGGCCCATGCCTGTTTTAAGAGAACACTTTTCAGCTGCAGAAGGCTGTTATATGCTAGTGCTTAAATCCTGGGTATTTATTTGGATGGGTGTGACAAAAAGGGACTGGACTGCTCAAAGCAATTCACACTGGGATACAGAGCCTTTTTGCCTCCCGGCCACCGGTGGAAATCTAGACATGGTTGGCAGTGATTGAAAATGAATATCCTCTGGTGGTCCAAATGAACAGAGTTGGTGATCTCATTCCAGTTCCTAGTGGACAAAAGCCATCACCACAACCGACACCCTTGTTGACAAAAGGGCTAAAAGCTAAGTGGCCAGGGAGCATGGACTCACATTGAATGGACAGAGGGAAGGGTCGAAGTCCCTTGCCTTGCTGCTGTCCTGTGGATAAAGAATTTCAGTCCCCAGCTTTGTCAGTCTGGCACCTCTCACAAACAATGGGCACTGGAAAATTGAAAAGGGAGGACCACAGTGAATGTGGGTACATGGATGATACTCCTTCCCTCTGATCGATCTTTCCATGGTCTCACTACTCTAACACTGTCCCCATCCAGTGGTAAGAATCTCCCAAGGAGTTGCCACAGCCTCTGAGTGGTACCAACTGGAGGGAGAATCCCAACAACCTTTTCCTAATAATCTAGCATGAGGAATCTTCAAAAGGATGCCATGTGGTCCTCTCTCCCACCACTCCAAGAAGCTGGATGCCTCAGAGCCCTTCTATTCCATTCATTGTCAAGAATCAGGAAGGGAATTTTTCTCTAAAAGACATCTCATAGCATATTACTGAGAAACAAAGCTTAAACATCTGTTTCAATGTACTGTAGTTTGCTCAGTGATATAGAAGATAGTAGTACTCTATTAAGTCCTGCATTCCTGAGCAGGGAATTTTTTTTTCATGTATCTGATTAGTGTTCTTTATTTTTGTCCATTCCAATCTGCCATTTTCAGTCCATTCACTTGTTTAAAAATCCTGTTCAGCTCAGAAAGAATGCCCGTGTGTAACCCCTTCTCCCACCACCACTCACACAAAAGCCTAAAGTCTTGATCCTTCCCCTACATCTCTGAAGAGACCCAAGCTGAAATTTCCCCCCCTTTCTTTATCTAGGGAGGCGCAAGCAATGCCGGTAGGAAAACAGGGTGAAAAGCTTCTAAAGTCAGATGTCCCAAGAATCAAAATGTACACTTCTTAAAGCCTAGTTATAATCCCTGCTTGCTTCAGCCATATGTCTGGCCATCCAAAAGGTTTAAGCAGTAACCGATCTGATAGCATGTATGTACCACTGATTTGCTAATCTGAAGGTCTTTTTTTTTTTTTTTTTTAAATCCTATTAACAATGGAGTTTGCAAAAGGAATGCAGATTAACCAGGTCTAATTGTATATCATTTGCATGAAGAATGAATTAAAAAGCAGCTTTGTAACACATTGACTCAGGCTGTTATTGAACCATTGAGGTCCTATGGCTCTGGGAGCTGAGATATTTAATTAGTGGGGGTGGGGCATGTGGCTGGGGGGAGTGACAGGGGAAAGACGAGTTTTGCAGAATGAATCAGACTGTTTTAACTTGTTTAAAAAAAGGAGATATCTTTCTGTTCATGAAAATGTGCAGCCAAATATTTAGAAGAGGAAAATCCTGTAATACAAGAATGTTGCTGAGTTAAAAAGTGGTACCTTAGTGGGAAAGAATCATTTAGGAAAGTTGAATACCTTGTGCTCTCCCCACCTACCTGGGCAAACGGAGCATGGACTATTGTAACAAACAAAGATTACACTCATAGAGCTCACACAAATGTTATATATTAGGTTGCTTTAGTGTTAACAGAGAGTTTGCATCTTCATACCATACAGTTAGGGCCTGATCCAAAGGTCATTGGAATCAATGGAAGGACACCTACTGACTTCAGTAGGCTTTGGATTAGACCCCGTGCCAGCTACCCCGAGAAGGACTGGCCAAGCCTGCCCCGTGCCAGCTACCCCGAGGAGGACTGGCCAAGCCTGCCCCGTGCCAGCTACCCCGAGGAGGAGCCGAGCCTGCCCCATGCCAGCTACCCCGAGGAGGAGCCGAGCCTGCCCCATGCCAGCTACCCCGAGGAGGAGCCGAGCCTGCCCTGTGCCAGCTACCCCGAGGACGAGCTGAGCCTGCCCTTCGCTAACTACCCAGAGGAGCTGATGCTGGTGGAGAGCACCGACGACACCAAGACGGCCCAGGTGCCATACGCGGGGGAGTGTGGAAGTAGCCCGGGGGCAGCCGACCCCAGTCTGGCTGCTGCACTGCCAGAGCCGATGTCAGTGTCTTGCGGCCAGGATCCCCACTGACCAAGCAACGGGCCTTCTGCCGCTGCTAGGGCCCCGGGCTGGGACGCAGTGGAGTGGGAGGGCCTGCGTCCCCCCTGCCACCCACTCCTTGGGTGGCAGACTCCCCCCTTTTTCCCTGGCCTAGAGAGGCTAGGGGCTGCCACAAACTGACCCAGATCCTGCTTAAAGGCCTGGGTACCTGACTAACTGTTTGCTTGCTGCCCCGCCCTGACCTAGACTTTGCCTCAGCCCTTGCTTAAGGGCTTGGGTTTCGGACCTCTTGACTCAGCCCCTGCTTATGGGCCTGAGCCCCTAACTGTGTGCCTGTTGTCCCGGACTACCGCCGGACCAGAGCGAGGCGGTGGGATACCCCACAGCCCCGCTGAGGGCCGAATCTCGGTCCAAACCTACTACAGAGCCTATATAAGAAAAAGACCTAAAAATCGGAACATCTGGTCACTCTACTTTCTTCTAGCCAGATGGAGAGGATTCACCCATGTTCTATCAACCTCTGGCGGGTCTACTCACACAAGGATAATAAATATTTACACATATCATACAGGTGTTGTTAGGCAAATGTACTATAGAAGTGCAAAGTATTATTTTTCTATGCTATACTTGATATAGAAAAAAAAAATCAGTCAACAGAAAATTTAAATTACCCCCCCCACACACACACACACACGCTGTTACAGGCAATACTCTGTATACTTGTAGTGTAAAAAGTCTTTGATCTTGTCAAATTCACAAAACAATATCAAACACTTGTTTTAGAATGGTTAAAATTCACCTTGGGCATGGGAGTATGTAATTTAGAACCTGTACATTAGCATTTAGCAGATCCTTCACTAGAGTTGGTCAACGAATGCTGAAAAATTGTAATGACATTTTTTGAATTTTCAAAACATTTCAACCATTTATAACCTGTTGAAAAAAACCCAGCAACGTGTTTTATTAAGAATTTTTGTTGAAATTTTAAAAAATTGAGTTTTTTCCTACCAGCTCTTGAGGAGTCTTGCTGTGCACTATTGAGCAGCTGCTGTGTCCAGCGTCAGATATGGCTGACTTTCAGCAGCCGGTGATGGATATCCATTATCTGCCTTACCAGGGAGATGTGAAGCTTAGTTAATAATGCTTGTAATATAAACCTATGTTGGAATACTATGAGCTAAATACTCTGCTAGTGTAAATTGGCTCAGCGCCATTGACTCCATCGGAGTGCTGCAGGGAATGTGTCCCTATGTTGGTTTGTATATCTGAGATACATGTGATAACTGGTGCCTCATCTTAATGCATTTTTTTCAGGTAATGTATTTTAATAATAATAATGTAGCTCTTGGGGTTGTTCTGGACTGGAGTACACCAAAGCCCTAAGGTGCCAGTAGCATGCCAGGTGTAAGGCGACTCGCAGGCCAGCACTGTAGGTGCTTCAGCAGCTAGGGCTTGTAGGCACAGGCCCTGGTGGGTCCCAATAACCACTCAGACCCAAGGCTAAATGAAAGGATATATTACTAGGGTGGCAGGGGAAAGAAAGGTGGCAGATATCCGGGGCACAGAGGCTTAAACTGTTACAATTCAAATGAGCAATAGCAATTCCATTTGGGTCCCTGGAACAGTCCAACTGAAAGTCAGGGCTAGTGCCTGTGGTGCCTTCTCCAGTCCTGTCTCTGTTCAAGTAAATATGCACTTGCAGATTTCCATGCCAGGATCAGTTAGTGTCTCTCTTTGGGGCTCTTCTGCACTAGCTCCCTGCTTAACTGCTGCTGTTCCCCCATAAGCTCCATGCAGACCTGCACCCGGCTGTAACGTCCAGTAGCCACAGCCTGTTCCACACACACTGCTTTACATATGGTTTCAGGGGTGGGGTGGGATTCCTCTTTGCTTCCAGCTTATCTGCAGCTCCAGGCTTCCCATGCAGCTGCTGCCTCACAAGTAGAGCCTAGCCACATCCTGATATTTAGGACCTTGCCCATTACCTGGCCAGAGGAAAGGAGAGTGTGGTGAGGAGGGGCCTGATGGGAGTTGTAAGTCCCCTGTTTAGCAGATCATCACAGTAATAATAAAAGACAACTGGGGCATAATCTAAGACTTTTTAATGTAACCATGTCTTAGTTATAAGTCAAGTAACAAAACTAACACACACACACACACACACACACACACACACCCCCGTCAAACACGATGGGCCAGATTCTGCCCTCCGTTACATGTGCAATGTGAGCTGCGTGCATGCATATTAGGGCAGAATTTAGTCTTGCATGTCAGTTTTCAAACTCAGGGGCCTACCTCTGCCTTTGGTCAGGGCCGGCTCCAGGCACTAGCGGAGGAAGCACATGCCTGGGGCGGCACATGCTAAGGGGCGGCACATGCTAAGGGGCAGCATTCCGTCCATTCTTGGGGCGGCACAGTCTGGGCGGCTTTTTTTTTGCTTCAGCAGTTCGGGTGGCAGCCCTGCTTTGGTCGTTCAGATTTTTAAAAAAATTATGTAGACTGATCTGAAATGCATTAAGGTGCCCATGCACTTGCATACCTGCCATGCATTTGGGTATTTATTTAAAATAGGTAGTTCAGTGCCTACCATGTGTATCGGTCTGAACCTTCCAATATGGAATACTGAAATTTAAGCAAACATTTGAAAATTGGAATGTACCTGACTGAAAATTTCAGGCAGTATTGATATGTATGGACTCCAGATCTTTAATATATAGCTGTGATGCAAAGGATCAGACCATTTGAAATCACACCAGAGGAATGGACCTGAATTTAGTTCTACACCATATATGAACAATAAGAGATGGATGGTGAGTTTCTGTCTCAGTTATGCTCTATACAGCTGGCACTGGTAACTTTGACACAAATTCTGTTTGGACCCACCACCACAGTAAATTATAAAAGCTTAATCTACCACCAGCGCCCAGTCCACCATTCATCCACCAAACCAGGAAACACAACAGATAAAACTATAAGAAGGTGACCTCAAACAGAAAGCTTCCTGGGGAGAGCCTATAGAGATCTAAAAATATTATACATGGGCCACATTACAACAGTGCAACAGTGTGTTCAGGATTAACTACCCTACAAATCCTGATCCCTAAGAAACAATCCCTCTCTCTCTGCCTCCAAAAATGAGGATTGTGAACTCAGACTGGTGTTCAAACGACTGGGAGCAGATGTATAAGAGAAGCTGAGTGCATGTGGTTGATTTGTGGTGTGGCCTTTACTGCTGACAAGGGATGGATTTGAAACCACTTAACCCACAGTATTTCATGTAGAACTACAAGTTGGAATCAAGCTGGGAGTGAACATCAGAGGTGAAAGGACAGTGTTTTTCCTTTCTACGCCAGTCAGCCCATTCTTAAATCTTATCTCATTTACCCTTCAGCAGGCAGTACTAGCCTGTTCTAAATTCTACAATGACTTTGTCTTGTACATAGAGTAACAGCATATGGTAAACATTTCCAAAGTGCCTAAGTGATTTGGGAGCCTACATTCCATTGACTTTCATAGCCCTAAGCTCCTAAGTGCCTCAGTCACTTTTGAAAATGGAACATCAGCTCCTAAGTCACTCATATGCTTTTGAAAATTTTATCTGTAACCTAACCAGTTCACATGAGAGCAGTGCAGGAGAGTGACTTAAAGGCACTGGGTTGTAAAAAAAAAATACAATAAAAGAAAATAAATTATGTAGACAAGGCTTCTGGGAAAACACTGCCTTCCACGGTGGTTTTATGTATCTTTATGTAGCTGGTATGATGAAGTTTATCCCAACAGTGTAGGTATTGATTGTGCTACATTTCCTCTGGATGCATAATCAGAGTATTTCTTTAGTTTTATGCACCTATTACATGGCCATCATCAAGGATCTTGGGGAGGGTACTACTCATTGCTCCTTGTAGCTTCAAGTACAGAGTTTCCTGGTCTGTGTGCCATATTTATAGAGTGCCAATCCACAGAGAGGTATTGCAGCAGGGAAGAGGCAACTGGTTCACCACAGTTTATTGAAACTGTAGTAGCGTGGGCTAGATAGGCTGCCTGACCCTGGTGAGTATTTGGACCTGATCAACAAATGTGGGTCAGAATTGATGGGGACAAAGGGTAAAAATATAATCGGGGTGCATGGCTAAGAAACTGGGTCCCATTCTGCAGCTCAAGGGCAGAGATAGGTCCATGGAAGTCAGTTGCTAGCAGCCATGCAAAAGCCACATTTTTTACATAGTCATGTTGGTTTCTGTGAGGGTGGGTGCAGAGAGGTAGTTTGAGATTTGTGGCAGCAGTACCAGCTTTGAAACTGCAGGGCCCCTTTGCAGGATGAGATTGTCAGGCTGGGGTGACACAACAACACCCCACTGGGACTGGGAAAGAGGCTTGCTGGGAAAGGGCTCCTGCAGATATTGTTTCCCAAATATAGGGAACCTCTCTAGCAGTTGTGGGAGCAGCTGTGGGAGAAAAGCAGTGCCCAGATAACCCTCGGGACAATAGAAGGTTGAGAAGCTAGTCTGTCTGCATGGAGAATTATTTGGTCTATACCCACGGACCCTGTAATGCTGGACAGTCCTCAGCTCTCATCTACACACCTTCAGTGGGTACATGCTGAGGTGCTGGATGGTCACGTGATCCTGCATGTTGTAACCTCCAGCATCTAGTTCATGATCTAGAGAAACACACAGGAAAATCAGGGGCTCAGGGCCCCCACTTCTGGAGAGGAGGCAGTCTCTCCAGCTGCCAGCCTCTGATTCAGGTAGAAGCAGATAAGCAGACAAGACAGATACCTATGAAAATTGTCTATTCCACATTGTCTGTAAACATTCTGGAGCATGATAAGGTTGTGTGAACACTGTAAAAGAATTAGGAATCCATCTCAATATTATAGTACATTTAATATGTTAGACTCCTGTCCTGAATTTCAAAGAGGAGTAATTTTAAGATCCTTTGGGCTCCTAAACTACACATTTGTAGTTTCCACAAAATTAAATTTTTATTGTAGAGAATAAATGGTGAATTTTGGTTGTAATCAACATTTCTTTTCATGCCTAAGAAAACAATTTAAACCCTATTTTAACTAAATAATCAATGCAGCTTTTTAACTAGGGAGTTGCTAACAACACCTTTATAAAATGCCATACACTAGATGCACTCCAAACTTTAACATATATACACACCCATATATGTTGCATATTGTTGCCCTGGGATAATCTCGTAAGAATGCTGTGGAATCTCTTACCTCCTCTTTAATAATTGTAGCAGCTTTTGAAACTTTTTTCTGTTTGTTTGCGTATATCCTGTCTTTTAAAAAAACATATCCGCTATTTCTTAAATTTAGTTTTCCCTTTTATGTTGGTGTATATTTTGCTAGCTAGTTGTGTCTAGCTTATCCTTCCTGACTACATGTACCTTATGATGCTAAGCAAACAGGGCAACATCTAAATTGAGACATAAGAGTCTGCAAAGAAATAAACAAAATAACTTTTAACCGTGATGTTTTCCATAAGAAATACTGAGAAACGTCTCATATTCCACACTGAAAGTCAAATGTACTCAACACAATATTAACACTTGTCTGTTTTGTTTGGATATTACAGAAGCACTTTATTTAAAGTGCCCCAAGCATTCATTTAATTTAGAGTGTAAACTAAATGGAATGTTGAAAAATGATTTAATCTCCAGCAGATTGGTTTGTATGCAGGACAGGCCATTAATTCTCTAGTCATGCCCCGTGCACATCGATTGAATGCGCATCAGCTATAACAAAAAAACAAAAAAAATCCATACACCTATGTTATTTTTCATTTGCATTTTATAACAGCAATAATGACCTTGGTACAGGACATTTTTCCTGCGATTAATGACAATCTGAGGTTAATGGTCCTTGGCTGCACCTTGGTCCATCAGCTCCTCTCAGATGGTTATTAATCAGCAGGCAAAGGCCTGCACCTCCATTGTTAATCTTAGATAAATTATGTTAATCAGTAAGGGTTTATGTACAACAACAGCTGAATGCATCACTTATATCAAACTCCATCATCATGTAAGTAATGGGCAATAATAATTTTAAATATTATTATTAGGATCAATTTACACATTACACACTAAGGACCTGTAATATCCACTGCAGTTACTTTCTTCTTTTTAACACCCTTTCCCATGATTTCTCTCTCTCACACATATGCACAAAGAAATTGTGCCACAAAATGCTACATTCAGATAATATTCAAGGTCTGACCAAAAGCATGGGGATACAGGTAAGCCATGAGCTTACTAGTCCATCCTTCACTCACCATGTTATACCGAGTTAATGCAGGACATATGATTTGGAACGTAAGATCTCTCTCTTTTTTTGAGACCTTTGTAAAGCCCAGGTAAAATAGTGTGTGTCAGGATCAATATTGCATTCTCAGGGTATGTCTACACAGCAAAGAAAAGCCTGCAGCTGGCCCATGCCAGCCGACTCAGGCTTATGGCGCTTGCGCTGTGTAGCCTGCTGTGTAGATTTTCGGGTTTGAGCTGGAGCTCGGGCTCTAGGACTTTGCGAGGTGGGAGGACCCCAGAACTCGAGCTCCAGCCCAAGCCCTAAAGTCTACACAGCCCCGCAACCTGAGCCCCGCAAGCCTGAGTCAGCTGGCATGGGCCAGTCGTGGGTGTCTAGGTGCTATATTGACATACACTCAGGATTATGTCTACCCTGCAATCATAGGTGTGACAGTGGCACATGTAACTACATTGATCCAGGTGGCTTGAAGAACAATAGCAGTGTAACTATAGTTTCACTACTATTATTATTTGAGCTACCTAGATTAAAGCTAGGTTGGGTATGCCTACTTGTGCTGCAGTCACACCTCTGATTGCAGTGTAGACACACCCTTAAAAGTGAGCTTCAAACCGCAAATATTTTGTCTCCATCACTGTATCTTTTTATGTATAAAGAGTCTCAATATTTGAAACAAATAATGAATAATACAGCTTTTTGGCTTATTTTTTTTTTTTACATTAGAAGTACCAGGATCTCACTTCCTTCTTTGCAAGAGGACTTTGGCAAAATCTTTGGAAGACTTGAATAGAGGTGTTGCATTAGGCTATAACCAAAGGTATGGCAGAACGAATGCTGATCCTTCAACTGTCTGTTTATCTTTGTATATATGCTTTATTCTGTTAGGATTTGCATTGTGGTGCCTATCAATCAAGGGTTGGGGGATTTAGACCCTAATTCACCAAAGTATTTAAGCACACGCTTAACTTTCAGTGCATGCTTAAGATCATCCCTATTCAACCCAGTACTTAAGCTCCAGGGGGTCACTAATCACCCTCACATCCAAGGTATGGCATTACAGGGACTAGAACTGTGGCCTTGGTGTCCCTGAGTTCAAATAGTGCCTGGTGCCGCCACCTGGAAACTCCAGGAAATAAATGATATCTCTGACCAGAGTAGAACTGTGACAGAATGTAGTCGCCAGACTGTTTCTTGAATGATCTGGCACTTTATTAAAATTAGGCTAAGCCATATGTAATCAACAAATTAAATAAATCATCCGTAACTTAAACAAACTGGAGCGAGCGCCCCTAAATATGGCAAAGTGGTTGCAGTATTGGTTAGGCCGGGGTCAATGAGACCCGGACATGCAGATGTAGGCCTGAGGATCCTGTACACGGGTTCCCCTTCAGAAGCCTTTGTCTGTGTTCTGTAGTCTGGTGGCTACTCTAAGATGGATGCCACAGGGTAGCCTCATATCACAGCTTATCCCTACCACATCCTTCCAGAGGCCTTTTAGCACAGAGAGGCAGATTATGTGAGGGAAGATCCATAGGAGACTCTACTCCTGGAATCACTCAGACATCATCTGGGCAAACTATGGCTCGCGGGCCACATCCGGCCCATGGGACCGTCCTGCCCGGCCTTTGAGCTCCCGGCCAGGGAGGCTAGCCCCAGGTCCCTCCCCTGCAGCCACGCCACCGCGCAGGCAGCGCTCTGGGCGGCAGGGCTGCATGCTCCTGCAGGGCAGTGTGGCAGCGTGTCTGGCTCCGGCCAGGTGGCGCAGCTGCCAGACATGCTGCTCTGAGCAGCATGGTAAGGGGGTGGAGGGTTGGATAAGGGGCCGGGGATCCCGGGGGGCAGTCACGGGACAGGGAGTGGAGGCCCAGGGGGGGGAAGAGCGGTCAGGGGACGATGGGGGTGTGTGGATAAGCGTGGGAGTCCTGGAGGGCCTGTCAGGGGGCGGGGATGTGGATAGGGGTCAGGACAGTCAGGGAGTAGGGGGGGGGGGTTGGATAAGGGGCGGTCAGGGGACAAGGAGCGGGGCGGGGGTTGGATGGGTCGGGAGTTCTGAGGGGGTCAGTCACGGGGCGGGAAGTGGGAGGGGTCGGATAGGGGGTGGAGGCCAGGCTGTTTGGGGAGGCACAGCCTTCCCTACCCGGCCCTCCATACAGTTTTGCAACCCCGATGTGGCCCTCGGACCAAAAAGTTTGCCCACCCCTGATCTAGAGACTGGGAAGGTGTGACCAGAGGAAACCTGGGTTCAGGGCCGGCTTTAGGGCGATTCATCTGATTCCCCCGAATCGGGCCCCACACCCCTAAGAGGGCCCCGCAATGTCCCTAAGGACCCTCCACCGACGTGCCGCCGAAGGCCCCGGCAGCCAATTGAGCTGCCGCCGAAGTCCCGCTGCTGTCTTCGGCGGCAGCTCTTTCGAATCGGGCCCTGCAGTGCCTAAAGCTGGTGCTGCCTGGGTTGCACATGAAGTCACTGAGAATGAAACATGCTTAAAGTGAAGCATGTGCTCCAGTGCTTTGCTGAATTGGAGCATTAGCCAACAGACAAAGCCCTAATCATGTGACTGGATACTCTGCATTTCCTGTGTATCTACCAGCATAGCGAAGACATCATCAAAGTCTACACAATCTATGAATCAACATCCCCTGCTCTTTCTACCTACCACAATCAAAAGGAAGTAAAGCTACAGCTCAGGCTACAATATCAGGCCCTCAAAAGATCTTGCCAAGTTCCTCCAGTGAGGACAAGCAGGTGAGTGTTTAAAAACATTCGTGAGTCCATCTTTATACCTCATGTAGATGCAGTACAGGGCACAAATCATTTGTGTTTGGTGTTTTGCTACACATGTCACTCTTAAGTCGGGATTTGGAGCTCTCGGTGGTTTGATGCAGAAAGATGGTGATCTTGGAAAAGCAGCTTCTAGCTGAGAAAAAGCAGAGCCTGGCCAGCAGTAAGAATTCCCTCTATAGTTCTTCTGGTGAAGCCATTGCTGATCCTGCAAGAAACCCAGATTGAGTCTTGGCTACACAGCAACATGATTAAGAATTTGGGGACAATACCCAACGCTTCAAAGAGGTGAAAATCTTCTAAAATGCATTTAACCAATTATGCAATGATGTACGTGGAGGAAAAAGATTCTTCCCTGACACATTTGGGAAACAAGTATATATCCTGAAGCATGTGATTACTTCAAGACACTACAAATAACTTTATCCTTCATTTACATGTCACCATTAAATCATGTAGCCAGGCACCCAAGCTAAATGCGTCATACTAGAAAAACCCAAATCCATCTCACATTTCCATCAAAATGATTGCGCTGTGATTTCTACTTTACCTAACTGATTAAACGGGGCCAGATCTTCAGCTGGCAGAAACTGGGCTATGGTGATTTCTGCCAGCTAAGAAGCTGGCCCAGGACATCTGGTTTTGTCACATAATTTCTTGATATTAAATCCGAATAAAACAAGTTCTGTCAAGTGGTTCAAAGTGCTCGTTGAGGAGGTCATATAAGCAGATGAGGCCAGGTCTACACTAACCCCCTAATTCGAACTAAGGTACGCAACTTCAGCCACGTGAATAACGTAGCTGAAGTTCGAAGTACCTTAGTTCGAACTTACCTCAGTCCACACGTGGCAGGCAGGCTCCCCCGTCGACTCCGCGGTACTCCTCTCGCCGAGCTGGAGTACCGCCGTCGATGGTGAGCACTTCCGGGTTTGACTTAATGTGTCCAGACAAGACGCGATAAGTTGAACCCAGAAGTTCGATTGCTCGCCGCCGAACTACCGGGTAAGTGTAGACCTAACTAGAGAAAAAGAAAGAGAATTTCCTTGAGTCTGTCTCCTAATATAAAGTATAAATTGACCATTGACCAAGTATATTGACATCTTTCTTCCATTCCCTAAAATATTGTCAGACTGCAAACTTTTGCTTACCAAGAAGTCCTTGGAATGACTGATAAATGCTTTTATTTTTCAATAGCTCGATCATCATAATGCAGGGTTATTTATATATTTTTTGAGAATGCAGCCACCCATATTCTTACAGCAGGACTCAAATGACTGAACACATCACCCCTGTTTTAACATGCATATTTGTTTACAATCAAATTCTCTTTAAATGTTAAAAGTACCGAGTAAAACTTTAAGATACTTGCTAGTCCTAGTCCTTGATGTCTGATAGCATTTAAAGTAACTTTAGGCCAGATTCTGCCACCCTTACTCGCAGTGAGAGCACTTTCTGCCTAAAGTAGTCTAATTCATTACAACAGAACTACTACAGGAGTAAGGCAGTACCCCATATAAGAGTGGCAGAATCTGGCCCATGCATCTTAGATGATCCACTGAGATCAGAATTAGCAATCTAAATGCTCCAGTAGCCAATGCTTTGGAAATTATCTCCCTTTGATCCTAAGAGCCCTAATGCCCACAGGCATGGGATACATTGTCTCTTATCAGACCCAACCAACTTACTGCACCCAGAGGGAGATTAGGGGTTTCTGGGGCCCTGGGCCAGAGCAAGTGGGACCCCCCTCCCCACCCCTTCTGCCTGCAGTCCCTCCGCTGCCTCCCCCCAGGACTCCTGCCGGGGAAATGGAGTTGGGGCATGGGAGCTTGCCCTACCCAGCTCCACCTGCCTGGCGCTCCTGCCAGGGAGTAGGGTTGGGATGTGGGGGCTTCTCCCACCCACCTGGCACTCCTGCTGGGGAAATGGGGTCAGGGTTCAGGGGCTTGCCCCACCCTCCCACATGGCACTTCTGCTGGGGATCTGGGTTGGGGTATGGGGGCTTCCCTCGCTCCCCGGTAGGATAGCCAGGCAGGCAGAGTGGGGCAACCCCCTGGCAGGAGCATCAGGTGGGCGGGCAGAGCAAGCCAAGACCCCGCGCCCTGACCACACTCCCCGGTAGGAGTGCTGGGTGGGTGGGCAGAGCAAGTCCAGACACGGGAACACCCATTTTTCCGGGGGCCCCCAATTGGCTGGGGCCCCTTGGCACAGGCCCCATTGGCCCACTGGCTAATCAGCCACTGACTGCACCTAACACTCTGTTGTCACAGTATTCATCCAAAAGGCAGTGTGTAAGGTGTCATATGAAAGCTAATACCATGCTGGTTATTAATATCATTGTAAAATGCAAGTGTTAGCCTTACATATGAAGTTATGAATTCCCTCTGTATGACACTACTGGAACATGTTTAAGACAAAACAGCCTTGCCTAGGTAAAGGTGATAAACAGGTCTGTCCTTGATAAAGGAATACAGATTTACCTCAATTTGTATATCAGCAGTAAACAAAGCCACCGAGCTAAACCAGCTGGGGTTATCCAGGTCCTGAATGACAGAGAATTAACATGGCTCCTGCATGCCAGAGAGACACAGGAGACTGAATCCCCAGGAGGCCTTCCTACTTGTAAGACAACGGCATCCCTTTGGGGATATAATGAACAGAGAAAGACTCCATGATCAGGGGGCTGGGGCACATGATTTATGAGGAGAGGTTGAGGGAACTGGACTTAGTTAGTCTGCAGAAGAGAAGAGTGAGGGGAGATTTGATAGCAGCCTTCAACTACCTGAAGGGGGGTTCCAAAGAGGATGGATCTAGACTGTTCTCAGCGGTGGCAGATGACTGAACAAGGAGCAATGGTCTCAAGTTGCAGTGGGGGAGGTCTAGGTTGGATATTAGGAAACACTATTTCACTAGGAGGGTGGTGAAGCACTAGAATGGCTTACCTAGGGAGGTGGTGGAATCTCCATCCTTAGAGGTTTTTAAAGCCCGGCTTGACAAAGCCCTGGCTGGGATGATTTATTTGATGTTGGTCCTGCTTTGAGCAGGGGATTGGACTAGATGACCTCCTGAGGTCTCTGCCAATGTTAATATTCTATGATTCTATCATTCCATATTTATTCTTCACCTTAGGAGATAAAGAAAACAAGTGTTTTCATCTCTGTGATGGGTCCTGGCCAGTAAAAGCTGGAAAGGAGACTGTAAGAGAGAGAAACCATCTTAAACAGTGACTGTATCTTGGTAGATTAAGTTTTAGACTTTTAGAAGCATGTTTTCACTTGTATTTGCTTGTAACCATCTCTATCTTTATCTCTTTTACTTGGTATCACTTATAAATTGTCAGTGCTGGGTAAGGCCAATAAAGTGTGTGCTTCTAGAAAGCTGACTGGTTGGCGTGATTTAATCTCTCTGTAAAGGCAGCGACCTAACACTTTCTCTGTGAGGATCCAGTGAGAGGGACTGGTCCTTGCAGTAGGATGATTTGGAGGCAAATATGAAGCTGGATGGGCACTAAGGTCAGCCTACAAGGAGTAACCAGGTTGGGCAAAGCCAGGGTGAGGCTTATAGGCTGCTGGCAGGTGGTGACCGAAGCCCTTATTGGCTTGGGGGGACCCCAAAACACCACACGCCCACAACTTTGAAATTTACTTCTCATTTCTACTGACAGCATCCAGTTTGTGGCAAGTTTTCAAAACAAACTAAAGATCTTTGCCCTTGCAGTGGAATATAGCATTTAAAATTAAGGATTAAGATTAAGGATCTTAATCATGTTTTATTGTAGATTAACTGGTGTTTCACCCTGGGAAAGATGCTGTAAAAAGCATTTTGTTGTTGCTCAGAAGTATAGCCTTTATAGCTACAGTCCTTACAGAACTGAGGGGAAGGTGAGACGAATGATCTAGGGGTAATAATAACCAGGCAAGAATATAACCTTACTTTGCCTTTATATAGTG